>NC_069501.1:915054618-915262118 GCF_027579735.1 Bombina bombina
TTAATTTAAAGGGATACTGAACCCAAATTGTTTATTTCATGATTCAGATAGAGCATGCAATTTTAAGCAACTTTCTAATTTACTCATATTATCAATTTTCTTCGTTCTCTTGCTATCTTTATTTGAAAAAGAAGGCATCTAAGCTAAGGAGCTAGACAATTTTTGGTTCAGTAAACTGGACAGCACTTGTTTATTGGTGGGTGAATTTATCCACCAATCAGCAAGAACAACCAAGGTTGTTCACCAAAATGGGCTGGCTTCTAAACTTACATTCTTGCTTTTCAAATAAAGATACCAAGAGAATGAAGAAAATTTGATAAATTTAAATTGCTTAAAATTGCATGCTCTATCTGAAACCCGAAAGAAAAAAATTGGGCTCAGTGTCCCTTTAAAATGCTAAAATAAAATAAAATAAATACATTTATTAAAATGTTATAACATTATCTCATTCTATGATCACAGGTATCAGAGAAGACAGGCATAATTTGGAAATGTCCCTTGAACCAAAATTTTGTGTTAATATGACAAATTACAGATCAACACCTAAAGTTTTGCACCAACAGAGTTTTTGTGATGTCAAAACTTCATGTTATTTCTATATAATTGACTTTCCAAATTTTAACCTTTCTTGAAATATCCTTGCATGTAGTTTAAAGGTCGCGGCATTTGATAGAAACATCACTAATTCTACAATAGTATTTTAAAAATAAAAAGTAATTATATTTTGAAATAGTGTTCCAATGTCTCATTACAAAAGCACAAGTGGTTAATTGGCATTAGCAAATAAACCAGTAAGTTTGTTATATTTCTATTTTTACAGAAATATACAGAAAGATGGAATATCTCCCAATACTATAATTATAGAATGTTTTCAGATTGTATTTAAAACTATTTTTTATTATGTTCAATCTTGTGGCCATACCAGTATCCTGTCATAAGCATGGCTTCAAATCATCTCATAAGCATTTTATTTTCCAAAATTGTAGACTAGAGACAGATAAAAGAGATTATGAATTATTTGAAGTCACAAAGAGTTGGTTCACTGTATCTAGAAAGTACAACTCTCTGTTCAGTGCTAAAGCACTTAAAGGGACAATATACACCAAATGTCATATGACTGCATGCAATAGAAACTACTATAATGAAACATTTGCACAGATACTGACATAAAAATCCAGTATATAACCTTTTAAAAACTTACTTAGAAGCTCACAGTTTAGCACTGTTGTTGAGGTTAGGCTGGGACTCCCACTGAAAGGAGTTGGGAAAGAAGGAGGAGCAGACACTCCCCACTTCCCTGCAAATGATAAAGACCTATTACACAACCAGGAGTCGGTAGACATCAGTAACTATCTAAAACTTTGAGGATTGGTTAGGAGTCTGAAAATCAGCACATTAATTAAAAATAAGCACAACCCTACCAGATGGGCTATATAAATGGATCATCTACAAAACAGTTATTCAAAGAAAAATCTAGTGTACAATGTCTCTTAAACACAACATTTTCTTCCATAATTTGTATGTTTTAAACAACTTTCCAATTTACTTTTATTATCAAGTTTTTTCAATCTTTCTAACACCGGAATATAAAGATCTTAACTACTGTGCTCTAAAGTACACTAACATCCATAAACTACCTATGTACCCCTAAACCAAGGCCCCCCCACATCGCCGCCACTCTAATAAAAATTTTTAACCCCTAATCTGCCGACCGGACATCGCCGCCACCTACGTTATACTTATGAACCTCTAATCTGCTACCCCTAACATCGCCGACCCCTATAGTATATTTATTAACCCCTAATCTGCCCCCCAATGTCGCCGCTACCTAACTACACTTATTAACCCCTAATCTGCCGACCGGACCTCACCGCCACTATAAACGCACTCCCGCCTCCCAAACACTAGAATAAATTGTATTAACCCCTAATCTGCCCTCCCTAACATCGCCGCCACCTACCTACAATTATTAACCCCTAATCTCCCGCCCGCACCGTCGCCGCTACTATAATAAATTTATTAACCCCTAAACATAACTCTAACCCTAACCCTAACACCCCCTAACATAAATATAATTTATATTAAACAAAATAATATTCCTAAAATTAACTAAATTATTCCTATTTAAAACTAAATACTTACCTATAAAATAAACACTAATATAGGTACAATACAATTAATATTTACATTGTAGCTATTTTAGGAATTATATTTATTTTACAGGCAACTTTGTATTTATTTTAACTAGGTACAAAAGCTATTAAATAGTTAATAACTATTTAATAGCTACCTAGTTAAAATAAATACAAAATTACATGTAAAATAAATCCTAACCTAAGTTACAAACCTAAGTTACAATTAAACCTAACACTACACTATCATTAAATTAATTAAATAAATTACCTACAATTACCTACAATTAAATACAATTAAATAAACTATTCTATAACACAAAAAAACCCCACTAAATTACAAAAAATAAAGAATTACAGCAGTTTAAACTAATTACACCTAATCTAAGCCCCTTAATAAAATAAAAAAGCCCCCCAAAATAAAAAAATCCCTACCCTATTCTAAAATACAAAAGTAATCAACTCTTTTACCAGCCCTTAAAAGGGCTTTTTGCGGGGCCTTGCCCCAAAGTAATCAACTCTTTTGCCTGAAAATAAAAATACAATACCCCCCAACATTACAACCCACCACCCACATACCCCTACTCTAACCCACCCAAACCCCCCTTAAAAAAAACTATCACTAACCCCCTGAAGATCTCCCTACCTTGAGTTGTCTTCACCCAGCCGTGCCGAATTCTTCATCCAAGCGGAGCAAGAAGATGTCCTCCATCCGGTAGAAGTCTTGTTCCAAGCGGCAAAGAAGAGGTCCTCCATCCAGCGAAGATGCCGCTTGGAAGAAGACATCGCCCGGATGGAAGACCTCTTCTTTGCCGCTTGAATCAAGACTTCGTCTGGATGGAGAACCTCTTCTTTGCCACTTGGATCAAGACTTCTACCGGATGGAGGACATCTTCTTGCTCCGCTTGGATGAAGAATTTGGCTCGGCTGGGTGAAGACGACTCAAGGTAGGGATATCTTCAGGGGGTTAGTGATAGGTTTTTTTTAAGGGGGGTTTGGGTGGGTTAGAGTAGGGGTATGTGGGTGGTGGGTTGTAATGTTGGGGGGGTATTGTATTTTTATTTTCAGTCAAAAGAGCTGATTACTCAAGGCCCCGCAAAAAGCCCTTTTAAGGGCTGGTAAAAGAGCTGATTACTTTTGTATTTTAGAATAGGGTAGGGATTTTTTTATTTTGGGGGGGCTTTTTTATTTTATTAGGGGGCTTAGATTAGGTGTAATTAGTTTAAACTGCTTGTAATTCTTTTTTGTTTTTTGTAATTTAGTGGGGTTTTTTGTATTATAGAATAGTTTATTTAATTGTATTTAATTGTAGGTAATTGTAGGTAATTTATTTAATTAATTTAATGATAGTGTAGTGTTAGGTTTAATTGTAACTTAGGTTAGGATTTATTTTACATGTAATTTTGTATTTATTTTAACTAGGTAGATATTAAATAGTTATTAACTATTTAATAGCTTTTGTACCTAGTTAAAATAAATACAAAGTTGCCTGTAAAATAAATATAAATCCTAAAATAGCTACAATGTAATTAATAATTATATTGTAGCTATATTAGTGTTTATTTTATAGGTAAGTATTTTGTTTTAAATAGGAATAATTTAGTTAATTTTAGGAATATTATTTTGTTTAATATAAATTATATTTATGTTAGGGGGTGTTAGGGTTAGAGTTATGTTTAGGTGTTAATAACTTTATTATAGTATCGGCGACGGTGCGGGCGGGAGATTAGGGGTTAATAATTGTAGGTAGGTGGCGGCGATGTTAAGGAGGGCAGATTAGGGGTTAATACAATTTATTCTAGTGTTTGCGAGGCGGGAATGCTGCGGTTTAGGGGTTAATACATTTATTATAGTGGCGGCGAGGTCCGGTCGGCAGATTAGGGGTTAATAAGTGTAGGTAAGGTAGCGGCGACATTGGGGGGGCAGATTAGGGGTTAATAAATATAATATAGGGGTCGGCGGTGTTAGGGGCAGCAGATTAGGGGTTCATAGGGATAATGTAGGTTGCGGCGGTGTCCGGAGCGGAAGATTAGGGGTTAATAATAATATGCAGGGGTCAGTGATAGCGGGGGTGGCAGATTAGGGGTTAATAAGTGTAAGGTTAGGGGTGTTTAGACTCGGGGTTCATGTTAGGGTGTTAGGTGCAGACTTAGAAAGTGTTTCCCCATAGGAAACAATGGGGCTGCGTTAGGAGCTGAATGCTGTTTTTTGCAGGTATTAGGTTTTTTTTCAGCCAGCTCAGCCCCATTGTTTCCTATGGGGATATCGTGCACAAGCACATTTTCCCAGCTTACCGCTACCGTAAGCAACGCTGGTATTGAGAGTTGAAGTGGAGCTAAGTTAGGCTCAACGCACCCTTTTTTGAGCCTAACGCAGCCCCTCAGGCAAAGCAGCGTTAGCTACGCGGGTCTTTACTGACAAAACTCTAAATCTAGCCGATTGACACTTGTCACAACCAAATGTTAAAATTTTATTTTAAGGAGGAAAATGCCTTAAATAAAATATAAGTGCTAAAAACTGTTTATCAAGGGAACAACAAGAGAAAAACAAACCCAAGAACCAGCTTCCTGTAGGGTCATCAGACACCAGGTCTGGACCTTTGTGTAAGCTGTATAGAACAAAAGCTTGGATTGACAACACCCTATCCCTGTTTGGGGAGGATCTCCATTCACTTCTCCATTGAATTAAAATGTATAATTTATAAGTAAAAATTGAAATGACATAGAGATCATGATGATTGTATAATTAATGCTGACCATTATCAACATGTTTGATATGATACCAAATGAATGTACACATATACATAAGACATATACATAAGACAATTTTATATTGAAGGTGTTCTGTCATAAATACTTATAAATTGATGTTAAATTATTATATTGTATTTTAGAAATTGTATTTAAAGTTTAACCATATTAACCATAACTGACAACATGGGCGCCGCTGCTAGCTTTCACACTTTCCTCAGGCTCCTGACCTCTCCAGGATTTATCTTAATTTTAACCTCCTTACATTCAAAATTCATCACAAATATTTCAAGGACCAATATCGACTCCACATAACGCACAACTAGACTCATCAAAATTGAAGGGATGGCATTACTAAACTGAGATACTCAACGGCTGGAGATATACTCCCACCGGACCATCTTACTACCAGAAAGAGATACCTTCAGCTGAACACCACAAACAAGGTACACTTAAACTAAAAAAAAAAAAAAAAAAACAGACTCAACCCATGCACAAATTGGGTTTTGGATTTGATCATCCATTTAGCAATGCTCAGATTTCATTTCTAAATACAAGAAAAACTAATTGATTAAATCTATTTCACTAAAACACATTGGTTTTAAAACCCCTGCATTCTTATCTGTTATCTACAATAAAGCCTGAAGTGCAAAACCACACCTCACTCTGGCCTGAATCCTATAGCAGGGCAATGTAACCAGCCCCCACTACTAACATTACTACAAAAACTAGAAGCAATTTTAACCCCTTCACTGCAGAGGGAATGACCACCTATACACCCTCACATCTGCACTCCCTAAGACCCCAAAAAGCGGTTGCGGCACTCAGTCCCTCACTAGTGGCTACCATAAAATCACTCTGCATTTTCAAAGGGATCAACAGGGGCTATCGTGGAGGAAAATCAAAATTTAAAATTATATATCCTGACACTATCACAGCTGCCCCACCACCCTGTCCACTGCAAGCCCAATTGAAGTGATCCAACCTAAAAGCCACAAAAACGCACTATCAAATCAAGAAAATCTCTTTGTGTGATCCCCATTAGAATACACACTGTCTCCAAAGTACAGAGCAAAAATTCAGAATCCCAAGACTGTCCTTTCAGAGCAATCCTATGCAATGCCAGATCAATAAGAAACAAAACAGCTATTATTGCCGACCTTATTGAAACATGCGAATTAGCATGCATCACAGAATCATGGTTAGATGAAAATGCAGGGCCTATTCTAGAGGCAGCTATTCCAGACAATTACATGGTATTCCACCGCCCGAGACAAGATCACAAGGGAGGCGGAGTTATGATCTGTGCAAAATCATCCTTAAATCCCAGACCAATATTATTCCACAAAACCCAATCTTTTGAATGCGTAGCTGCCAGCCTCTCAATAGAGAGAGGATTCTAAATACTGCTAATATACAGACACCCAGGAGATGGGAAGAGATTTCTTAAGGAACTCCCAGACCATTTGGCTGGCTTAATCCTTGAACACCCCAGATGGCTTATATTAGGATACTTTAACACTTGGATTGACAACACCCTATCCCTGTTTGGGGAGGATCTCCATTCACTTCTCCATTGTATCACAATCAACCAGACACCAGCCTCAGAACCTGCTCAAACACCGCTCATTAAAATGGGTAACACCACTGGATATAGCATCACATATGGATCTAAGTGAACTAATGGGCCTCTGCGAAGACCCAGATCCTTAGTCCGACTCTACAACAAAAAAATGAAAGACACCCTAGAAAGCATTGCACCAACTCGCATACACACGTTCAAAACCCACAACAATGCAACATGGTTTGATAGCTCCATTGTAGAAATGAAAAGAATAGGGCGTAAACTCGAGAGAAAGTGACGCAGAACACATGATCCAGATGATAAAGCCGCTCTTACCAAACATCTAAAAAAATATCAATCAAAGATAACTCAGAAAAAATCTTAATTTTTATCACGCAAAATGTTACTGTCCCACAATAGACCCAGGCAACTGTTTTGCACAGTAGAAATGCTCTGCAAACCATCATGCATGCTTAGCCCCACCAACTTTTCTCAAGATAAATGTGAAGCATTTGCGAACTTCTTCAGAGACAAGATTTCCTCAATCCGAACCGCTATCACAGTAGGCCAAACAGTTACACACCAGAACCGCTATAATGGAATGCCAGATTTCCCCAAGTCTATGGTCCACTTTTACAAATGTGGATATAAAAGAAGTTAAAAACACCATACAAAAGTTGCACCTTACTACGTGTGACTTAGACCCTGCTCTAACTCAACTCATATCTGGATGCATTGAAACACTCGCCCCAGACCTCACAAAAATAGTGCATTGTTCACTAAAAATAGGAGACTTCCCAGATCCTCTAAAAGAAGCTGTGGTAAAACCACTCCTAAAGAAACCTTTATTAGACTAAGATTGCATGACTAATTACAGACCAGTATCCAACCTCCCATTTCTGGGGAAAATAATTGAAAAAGTAGTGGCAACTCAACTGGAAGCCCATCTATCACGTCTGAACATATTCAATCCTCTCCAGTCAGGCTTCAGATGTCACCACAGCACTGAAACAGCGCTAGTCCAAGTGCTAAATGATATCCTCATGGCAAGAGACAAAGGTGATTACTCCATCCTAATCCTCTTGGATCTCTCAGCTGCATTTGACACTATTAACCATAGGATTCTGATAGAGCACTTGCAAAACATCTGTGGTCTAACTGGTTTATCACTGGTTTATTCCTCGCTGGTAGATCACAGAGAGTAATATCAGGATCAAGCTCATCAGCACCTACTGGGCTCACAAGGATCCATCCCGTCTCCCATGCTATTCACAATTTACTTACTACCACTGAGGGACATCATTAACCAACATGGTCTAAGGTATCATTGTTACGCTGATGACACACAACTTTATTTCTCCTTTGCTCCAGAAACTACAGATCCAGCATGCCGCATAAACAGTAGCTTAACAGACCTCATAGAATTGATGAATGCTAGCTGTTTCAAAGTGAACCCAGACAAAACAGAGTTACTCTTGATGAGGGGACCCCGGGCATCAAAAATATCCCATGATCACCCAACTGGCCTGGAGCTTGGAGGCTCTGAACTCGTTAGTTCAGCAAAGGTACGAAACCTTGGATTGCTGATGTTGGACTATCTTTTAAACAGCAGATTTCCTTTGTAATAAAATCTGCCTACTTTCATCTGAAAAACATAGCCAGGATACAACACTTAATTCCACCGGATGATATGCCAACATTAATCCATGCATTTTTATCCTCTAGGCTAGATTACTGCAATGCACTTTACTTGGGCCTCCCAAAAAAAGAACTCCAATGCCTTCAGACGGTACAAAATGCAGCAGCCAGACTACTGAGCAATAAAACTCGCTCCTGCCACATAACACCTGTTCACTCCCTGCATTGGCTTCCATTTAAATGGCAAACATATTTTAAAATTGGCCTGCTGACCTTCAAAGCCTTAAAGGGACACTAAACCCATATATTTTTCTTTAATGATTCTGATACAGCATGCAATTTTAAGCAACTTTCTAATTTACTCCAATTATGAATTTTTCATTGTTCTCTTGCTATCTTTAATTAAAAAGCAGGAATGTGATGTATAGGAGCTGCCCCATATTTGGTTGAGACCCTGGGTTATGCTTGCTTATTGGTGTGGATAAATGTCAGCCTCCATTAAGCAAGCGCTATCCATGGTGCTGAACTGAGAAATGTGCTGGCTGCTAAGATTTACATTCATAATTTTAGATCAGCCAATAGAATGCGAGACAATCGGATTGAACTTGAATCTGATTGGCTGATTCCATCAGCCAATCAGAATTTTCCTACCTTAATTCCGATTCGCTGATAGAATCCTATCAGCCAATCGGAATTCGAGGGACGCCATCTTGGATGACGTCCCTTAAAAGAACCGTCATTCGTCGGGAAGTCGTCGGCCAGGATGGATGTTCCGCGTCGGCGGGATGAAGATGGATCCGGAAGAAAGAAGATTGAAGATGCCGCTTGATAGAAGACTTCAGCCCGATGATGGACCTCTTCAGCCTCCGCTTGGATCAAGACTTCAGCCAGATGATGGACCTCTTCAGCCCGATGATGGACCTCTTCAGCCCCCGCTTGGATCAAGACTTCAGCCAGATGATGGACCTCTTCAGCCCGATGATGGACCTTTTCAGCCCCCGCTTGGGCTTTGTATGAAGACTTCAGAGCCTCTTCTGGACGGATCGGTGATACCCGGCGTGGTGAAGATAAGGTATCGAGATCTTCAGGGGCTTAGTGTTAGGTTTATTTAAGGGGGGTTTGGGTTAGATTAGGGGTATGTGGGTGGTGGGTTGTAATGTTGGGGGGGTATTGTATGGGTTTTTTTTACAGGCAAAAGAGCAGAATTCTTTGGGGCATGCCCCGCAAAAGGCCCTTTTAAGGGCTGGTAAGGTAAAATAGCTTTTCAATTTTTATTTTAGAATAGGGTAGGGCATTTTTTTATTTTGGGGGGTCTTTGTTATTTTATTAGGGGGCTTAGAGTAGGTGTGATTAGCTTAAAATTGTTGTAATATTTTTATAATGTTTGTAAATATTTTTTTATTTTTTGTAACTTAGTTCTTTTATTATTTTTTGTACTTTAGTTAGTGTATTTATTTGTATTTAATGTATTTATTGATAGTGTAGTGTTAGGTTTAATTGTAGATAATTGTAGGTATTTTATTTAATTAATTTATTGATAGTGTAGTGTTAGGTGTATTTGTAACTTAGGTTAGGATTTATTTTACAGGTAATTTTGTAATTATTTTAACTAGGTAGCTATTAAATAGTTATTAACTATTTAATAGCTATTGTACCTGGTTAAAATAAATACAAAGTTGCCTGTAAAATAAATATAAATCCTAAAATAGCTACAATATAATTATAATTTATATTGTAGCTATATTAGGGTTTATTTTACAGGTAAGTATTTAACTTTAAATAGGAATAATTTATTTAATAAGAAATAATTTATTTAGTTAGATAAAAATTATATTTAACTTAGAGGGTTGTTAGGGTTAGACTTAACTTTAGGGGTTAATAAATTTATTAGAGTAGCGGTGAGGTCCGGTCGGAAGATTAGGGGTTAATACTTGAAGTTAGGTCTCGGCAATGTTAGGGAGGGCAGATTAGGGGTTAATACTATTTATTATAGGGTTATTGAGGCGGGAGTGAGGCGGATTAGGGGTTAATAACTTTATTATAGTAGCGGTGATGTCCGGTCGGCAGATTAGGGGTTAATAATTGTAGGTAGGTGGCGGCGACGTTGGGGGCGGCAGATTAGGGATTAATAAATATAATATAGGGGTCGGCGGTGTTAGGGGCAGCAGATTAGGGGTACATAGGGATAATGTAGTTTGCGGCGGTGTGCGGTTGGCAGATTAGGGGTTAAAAAAATGTATTAGAGTGGCGGCGATGTGGGGGCGGGCTCGGTTTAGGGGTACATAGGTAGTTTATGGATGTTAGTGTACTTTAGAGCACAGTAGTTAAGAGCTTTATGAACCGGCGTTAGCCCAGAAAGCTCTTAACTCCTGGCTTTTCTCTGCGGCTGGAGCCCCTAACGCTGGTTTTGACGGCTAACGCAGAACTCTAAATCTAGGCGAAAGATAGCAAGATAATGATGAAAAATTGATAATAGGAGTAAATTAGAAAGTTGCTTAAAATGGCATGCTCTATTTGAATCATGAACGAAAAGATTTAGGTTCAGTGTCCCTTTGAACAACCAAGGCCCACAGTACCTGAAAGAGCTCCTGACACCCTACATTCCATCCTGCTCACTTAGGTCAGCCAACACATCCTTCCTCTCAATGCCAAGAATAAGGACAAACTCAGGCTCCAGAGCATTCAGCCTTGCTGCCCCTACTTTCTGTAACTCTTTACCGTGCGCAAACAGAGAGCCACTCTCCTTACAGACTTTAAAAAAAAGCTAAAAACCCACCTCTTCTATCAGGCATTCAGTCTGCTTATCTGACCTTCAGAAATTCCTAGCTTTTATGTCTTTATGTTGGTATATTTGTAAAGTGCTTTGAGTCTCACAGGGAGAAAAGCGCTATATAAATCACAAATTATTAGTATTATTATATTCTATTAATTGTTGTTCCATGTATTGGTTAACACTCTATATTGCTTCCTGATTGGCACACTGGGAGAATCCTTGAATTATTATTGTAGCTAAAAGTTACTTTTAACTTCCTGCTTAAAAGTGTTTTGTATATCACACCTTGATATTTTACACGTGACTGTCCTAGGAAATTAATTTATCTATTGAAACTAAAGGTCTGTTAGCAATATTGTTGAAGTATTTTAAATTGTTATAAAATGTTCTAATGTAATATTCAATTTGAAATATATTATAAATGCTGGATAGTTGATGAATCATTATAAAGCTTCTTATTGCTATATTTGATTTATTGAAAATAGTGCTAGGTGTGATAATCAGTCATTACATTTGATGGCATCATTTTATTGAATTGTTATAACAAAAGCCCTTTTGATGGTAATTTGTGGTTAATACTCTGAATTTTACTAATTAGCCAGTTGGGTTATTAATTAGTACTGTTGTTTATCCTGAATTGCTCTAGTAAATCTTAAAGGGATAGTAAACCCAACTATTTTCTTTCATGATTCAGATAGAGCATGCAAATTTAAGCAACTTTCTAATTTACTCCTATTATGAATTTTTCTTTATTCTCTTGGTAACTTTATTTGAAAAAGCAGGAATGAAAGCTTTGGAGCCGTACTATTTTTGGTTCAGTACCCTAGATAGGGCTTGCCGATTGGTGGCTATATTTAGCCATCCAATCAGCAAACTCAACCCAGGTTCTGAACCTAAAATGGGCCAGCTCCAAAGCTTTTATTCCTGTTTTTTCAAATAAAGATACTAAGAGAATTAAAAAAAAATGATACTAAGAGTAAATTAGAAAGTTTCTTAAAAACGCATGCTCCATCTGAATCATGAAAGAAAAAAATTGGGTGTAGTATCCCTTTAACCCCTTAATGATCAAAGACGTACAGGGTACGCCCTACAAAAACTGTCACTTAATGACCAAAGATGTACCCTGTATGTCCTCAGGGGTTTTAAGAGGTGGAATTGATTGTGATCGCTTCCAGCTGCTTTCAATGTATTGCAGTGATGCCTCAATATTGAGGCATCACTGCAATACCTTTTTTAACCCACCGATGCAGAGAGAGACATTCTGTGGCCCTCTCTGCATCGGCCAGCGATGGTGCCGATGGTTGGTGGGTGGAAGCTATAGCAGGGAGGCGGGTGAGCGGCCCATCGTCAGTGCAAGTTTCAGATCCTGGTACCAAGTGTTTTCATGAGCACGCAAGGAGGCGAGACTCGGGAGTGTGCATGTGCGTGTGTGTCAGTGCACACGGTCATCAATGTTAAGCCGAAGGAGGGAGAGCAGAAAGGGAGAGGGAGGGGGAAAAATTGTTTGGAAAGGGATCCGGGAGGTGGAGGGGGGTAGGGTATTGAGGGGTGAACCTACACTACAGAAAATAGGGTGTTTATATTTTTTTGGGAAAAAAAAGGGCAAATTTATTAGTAAACTGGGTACTGGCATACAGCTGCCACTACCTAAGATAGCGACCAATAGGTCGAGGGGGAGGCTTAGAGAGCTGTTTGGGGGGATCAGGGAGGTTAGGGGTTATATATTCCTGACATATATCAGTGTGACAATGTAACTATAACTAGTTTTAAAAAAAAAAATGGTTTGGAAATAGCAAAGTGTTACTTGTACTTATTGCCCTATATCTTGATAAAAAAGCAAAGAACATGTAAACATTGTGTATTTCTAAACTCAGAACAAAATGTAGAAACTATTTAGCATGAGTGTTTTTTGGTGGTTGTAGATGTGTAACAGATTTTGGGGGTCAACGTTAGAAAAAGTGTGTGTTTTTTTTCATTTTTTAATCATATTTTATAATTTTTTATAGCAAATTAAAAGATATGATAAAAATAATGGTATCTGGGGGGCGGAGCCAACTGCTGAACAGGAGAGATGTCTTGAAAAAGAGCTCTCTCTCAGTTAGCTAATTTAGGCATAAATTAGACAACTTTAGAGCCTAAACTCTAAAATAATTTATTTAACTATACACCTTCAGTTATCCTAGCTAGGTATTGCATAAGATCTGTGATCTATTTTGACTGTGGGAGAGACGCTGCAGGAGTGCGTTCTGCAGCAGCCATACCGCCATTGAAAAGCTGAAGCTGCACAAGAGGCTCTAGGACAAAGGAGCAACAGAAACCAACCGTTCACCTTCTTAACTGCCCAGCTCGCCTACAACTACTGCCCGGAGGGTCGGGGCTCCGCTCTGGAGCAGCAGAACAGCGCAGCAGACAAGTTGACAGCACAGAGAAGTCGGACTATCATCTAACTGCAAGATTCTCACCCCGCAGCAGATCCGGTGGCCGCATCGGTAAGATATATAAATCCGGAGCTGGATTAGCCCACAATTTGACCACCACTGAGACCCAGAGGACCCTGGAACAACTTTTGCAGGCCGCATCTTCTTGGCACTAATTTGGCGTGAACAATCGCCATTTTGTGGCCTGGGCTGGGGGAGCATCAGCATTCCATAAGGAAAGACAAACTGCACCAATACAGCAGGCAAGGAGAGAGGTACGGGCACACATATGCCATCAGCCCTGTAAACCAATTGTAAATGCCTTGCAAGTCTCCCCATCATTAAAGGGACATTAAACACTAAATACATGCTAGATAGAATGATGCATTCAAAGAAAAGATTAGTCCATGACTAACATGTAGATGTATTTTTTAAAGTTTCATTAGTTGTTTAAAAAGTGACAAAATAAGTGTAAAATTTTAGTGTCTATAAAACACTGGGAGCTGCCATGTTGTAACTTGTGTTACCTTCTCTGCTGTGGCCAATTAGGGTCAGTTATATATAGGTCACTAGAGTGTGCAGCCAATGGTTGTGCTGGATTTAACAGTGTTCTGCACTTCCATTTCTAACAGGAACTGAAAAGCTAACAATTTCAGAATGGAATTACAGGCAAAAAGAACAAAATAAATAATGAAAGTATATTGCAGAGTTGTTTTATTATATACAAATTATCATTTTATATTACCATCTCAAAGTGTTTAATGTCCCTTTAAGTTATAAATTGCACTATTTTAAGTACAGTGCTCACTATCAGCAATTAGCATACAGGCCTCACAGACTTACCTACTGCCTGATAGAAAAGCTGATTAGCAACCATAGACGCTGATTCAGTTTACTAGCATACATACCTTTTGATATTAAACTTGCCTAGCCAGAACAAGCTATAATATTGCTGCAGCAAGAGACTGGGGCCTTATGAGATGTGTAACACTCTGCTAGCTAGCAGACAGGCTTAACTGAAGGGTCCTGTTTGATACTATGGTCATATGTAACTAAGTGTATGCAGCTAAATAACTCTAAGTGAATATATATAAGTGCCAGTCTCTCTCATTACATGTACTTGTACAGTGGCGGAGATTAAAGGGACTACAGACTGCTACAAATTTCTGCTTGCATCACTAAACTGAGCACTACACTTGACTATTCATTCCTGGGAGACTAGAACCCTTTTTTGTCTTTCTCTTTTCTCTGTATAATAAGGACAGTATAGCTCAGACTCTCACAACTAAATTGCAAATAAAGAGCTTTGGTGCTAGCTCAACTCCAGTAAAAAGGGCTCATAATCAGTCCTTAAGTATATCTTCTCTAATGCTGTTGTGCCCTAATACAGTCTTCTATTGTTTTATATGCAATTGTGACACCTTTGTCTGCAGGAGAACAGGAACTTTAAAGAAAGCAGCCCACTTGTCGGCTACCTGATACAACATTTCTTGACTTATTGTCACCTGTGGTATGCTCTCCTCCTCCCTTTCCTGCTGTCAGCTGTGGCAGTAGGTCATACCCCAAGCTTCCTTCCCCATGATGGCCCTGTGAAGGCAACCGCCCTGAGGAGTTGCGTACCTAGGAAGAGAGAGAAAGAAAAGAAAAAGAAACAAGAACAAAAACAGAGAGAAGAGGGAAGAGAAAAGAAAAAAAAGAAAATCGCCAACACCTTCTGCTCCCAGAGAATTGTTGAAGCAAATAGCTGTCTATACCTGCGACATAGAGTAATAAAAATGTCTCACTCTAACAGGAAAAAACATTAACAAACATAATATAGGTCCAAAAAGAACTGTTGCAGACCACTTTCATAGTAAATTTCTATTAGAAAGGGATCTATCAGATGATGATTCCAGAGATTCCCCGTCTGGCCAAGGAGATAAAGAAATACCCCCTTCTGGGAAAAAATCTATCTATAACTCAGAAGACACTTCTCTCAAAGAACTCATGAACTCACTTTCTGCTAAAATGGACTCTCACCACTCCTCATTGAAGCAGGAAATAAGAACCTTGGTTGCTGACCTTAAAAGAGAAATCTCATCACTGGGAGACAGAACCGACACCCTGGAACACAAGCATGAAGATTTGGCAACAGATCATTCTAATCTCCTTGCTTATTCTCAATCCTTAGCTGAAATGATATCTGACCTTGAAGTAAAATTAGTGGACCTTGAAGACAGGTCTAGGCGCAATAAGATACGCCTTAGAGGCATTCCTGAAAGTATCTTAACTGCGGACCTTAATAAATACCTGGAAGAGCTATTTGCAGCATTAGTAAACTCTCCTCTAGACCACGATGCAAAAATTGACAGAGCCCACAGAGCAATTAGACCAAGGAACTCTAATCAGGCACAACCTAGGGATATAATTGTAAGATTGCATCACTACACCTTTAAGGAAAAGATCCTTAGAGCAGCCTTCATGAATAAAGACTTACCGGATCCCTATAAAGAAATACAGTTTTTTCCTGATTTATCTACTCATACTCAAAGAGGAGATCATTCCAACCAATTACCCAATGCCTTCGCAAGCACTCCATTAAATATAGATGGGGATTCCCAGTGTGGGTTATATTCCAGCATGATGGACTCACTTTTAATGTGTCTAATTTAACCCAGGGAATGGAGATTCTCAGCAAACTAAACCTCTTAAAAAATTCCCAAGCTCCAGGCCCCGCACGTCAAGACCCCAAACCTCTTCAAAAAGACTCTCCTGCTAACAGCTCCACAATCCTGGAACCTACTTCCTTACAGATAGATGCATCAGAATGGAGTCCTAAACCCAGAAGATCTTCACCTGCCTCTAAGAGACGAAACACCACCCAGCAGGACATATAAATTCCACTGTCAAGTGGACCATTCCTTGAAGGTGCTGGACATAAACAAGTACTGTACTCCTACTTCTTAAATTATATACCACAGCAAAAGACAAAAAACATTATAACACTTAATACCAAATGTCACATGTTTAACTTAAGTACGGATCTTTACATCAATACTATTTCACTCATGCAGGATTACCTTTAGACTCCATAATATCTATGCACATCCTGTAATAGTTAAGGACAAACTGTTTTTGCAGCTTTGGGTCCTGAATCGCCCATATCCAAAAACCATACACTATAATAATAGAGGACAACCCTCACTCATGAACCCGAACTGTATCCAGACATCCTAAATGTAAAGTTACAAAGTTCTATTATTTGCTAATATTTTTCTTTCCTTACAGGTCTATCAATAAGTCTAAATTGAGGCTATATATTATATACCTTAACAATGAAAGTTTGTTTGTATAGCACGAGATTGGGTACTTGCTTTATCTAATCTGGGCACAAGGCCTATTACCACTGATGTTACTTGTGAATCCGAATTCTATCCAGATCTCTTGAATGTAAAGTTTTACTTTTTGCTAATATCTTCTTTCCTTATAGGGTTAACCTCAAGTCTAAATAGAGGCTATACATTATTTGCTGTAAAATTGACAGTCTGAATCTAAAACACTAGAATACTAATATAAGTATAAGGTTACTCACTAATGCCATTCCCTCCATATAGAGTGGTACTAATTGGGACCTATGGGCTGTATGTTATTGAGTAAACCCATCTAAATTATCTACTTTCAAGCAGGTTGATATTTATACTTAAACGCTTTAATTAGTGTCTAACTCTATTACTTAGAATCATACTCCCATATATGTCTTTTCACATTTCTTGCCTACTCGAATAACGAGGGCAAATAGAAAGTAGTTTGTGAGGATAGATGGGCGCTAATAGATGATTCACCCTGTGGCTAGTATTAACTCTGGGTTCTTACGCAGTTTTGTTCTATAATAAGGCCGTAGTGAACTACTCTTGATGCACTAGACTACTCCATAGAGTTTTACTATAATGACCTACTTCTAACAAGGTGTTCAAACCTCTACATTTGCATACCATCTTAACCGCTTTAATATACAAATGCCGTATTCTTAGTGAGGTAGTTAAAATAGACCCTCTACCATATAAAATTAAACTAAAATGTTTTAATTACATTTTAAGCGACTGAATGCTCTTGTTTTGTTTTCCAATATGCTCTTCTGGTTTTGTTTTTGTTTTTAAATTATGTACTTATAACACGTTCTTAATTATATTCTAGGTCTTCATGTGACAAGGTATGAACCATTGTTTATAAGGTTTTATTCTAGCTGGTTGAGTTTGATCCGGAATTAAACTGGATCCAAGTTTGTTGCTGTTTAGGTTATAAATTGTTGTTTGATTGCCTATTAACTATACAAATTGGTTACCCTGCCCCCCCCCCTTATTTTAGGTGGTAGCCATTGTTTTAACAGTGTAGCATATAAAGCTAAATATCACTATATCAAAATCCCTTAATCATAGCGGTGCTTACCCGCTGAATATCCCCTTATACCCCCCAAACTGCTATTTATTATCTTTTGACCTCCAGTGCACCTAGAATCTATAGGAATACATATTCAGACCCCAATTAAGGTTATTGTGTTTATTTACTCAAATTTCATCAGCTCCCTCTCTGGCAAAGCGAATTTGGTGACAGACCCATACATACAAATATCATATAGCTGTGTCAACCCCCCCCCCCTCCCCCTTTCACTCCTCTCCCCCATTATAATTTTTTTTTTCTCTCTCTTAGCATGGAACTTAACGTGCTCACCCATAATGTCCAAGGCCTTAATTCTCCAACCAAGAGAAGCCTACTACTCACCAACATTAGAAAACTTAAAGCTAATGTCATTTTTCTTCAGGAGAACCACTGGATCAGATCCCCAGGTATCCCCTTTTCTTTCAAAAACTTTTTAACTAAGTTAGAGGCCTCTTACTGCACTAAATCTAGGGGAGTGGCCATCCTCCTCAAAGACAACCTACAATTAGAGAAGATATATGTTGAAGTGGACCATGAAGCTAGGTATATTATTCTTATATGTAAAATAAATGAGAAGAAAAACACTCTAGCAAATCTCTATGCCCCAAACTCTAGACAAATACCTTTCTTAAAACATATCCTTAAGCTTATTGCCACACTTAAACAGGGAACGTTAATTATCGGAGGAGATTTCAATCTTGTTCTTGACCCTCTTAGAGACAAGAAGGGGACTTTAAGATTAGTGACAGATTGCTCCACCAGCTCACTATCAGCTGCATTCAGAAATCTTTTGGCTCAATACAACCTGTATGATGTATGGAGAGCTATGCATGCCTCAGACAATGACTTTACTTTTTATTCTAGTGCCCATAAGATGTTTTCTAGAATTGATTTTATCTTTGTTGAAGCACACACCCTCAATGAAATACATTCCTCCAGAATAGAAGTTATTCCATGGTCTGATCACGACCCTTTGATTGTTTCTTTCTACACTCCACGAGAACCAACTTTTAAAAAATGGAGATATGAGGAATGGTTGATTTCAAACCCCCACACATTGCAGGAAGTTGGGAATAGTCTACAAGAGTTTATTCAAATTAATGATAAAGAACAGACAGATGTACAGTATATATGGGCCTCCCTCAAGGCCTATCTCAGAGGGGTCCTAATTAATAAAGCTGCTGTTTTTAAGAAAAATCAGGGCAGTTTGCTGGCTGAATTAACGTGCGAATTCAGATGGCAAACCTCTATACTAAAGTCAAACCCATCCATGCAAGGTGCGAAGAAGCTTGAGCTTCTGAAAGAGGAACTCAATAGGTTTGAACTCATTAAGGTCCAAAAATCTCTCTTTAGGCTAAAGCAAACCTACTAGTATCATAGTAACAAAGCTAACGCCTTACTAGCATCTAAACTTAGACTAAGACAAGCACAAAGAGCCATATCCTCCATTACACTGGAAGACAAAACAGTAACATCCCCTTAAGATATTGGAGAGGCGTTTCGAGCCTTTTACACTAATTTATATAGCCTGGCAGGCGAGACTTCTACTGAAGTCTATTCTACAGAAGAAATAAGTGCTCTATTAGGTACATTGCATCTATCTGAAATAAATGAAGAAGCAGCAGCTATGTTAAGCTCACCGATCTCCATGGCAGAATTAAAATCTGCTATTGCTCAGCTTAAGAGAAACAAAGCCCCAGGCCCAGACGGGTTCACGGGTCACTTTTACAAAACCTTTAGTGAAACCATAGAACCAATTCTGCTAAGAACTTTCAACTCTTTTTATGTACACTGGAACATGTTTAAGTGAATTTTTAGAAGCAGACATCATCACTATATAAAGCAATATTCTAAAATTCTTGCTAATAGATTAGCTAAGGTCATGTGTAAATTAGTCCACCCAGACCAAGTGGGCTTTATCCCAAGTCGAGAGGGCCCAGACAACACCCGAAGACTATTCGATATTCTATACGAAGCCGAGAATGAGAGGGTCTCCCTCCTGGCCCTGTCTCTTGACGCTGAGAAGGCGTTTGACAGGGTCAGGTGGGATTATCTCTGGTGTGCCTTGGAAGCTTTTAATATTCCCCCTCTATTTGTTAAGGCGGTTAAGGTTCTATACTCAGCTCCTACAGCAACAATCAGTGGAGTTGGTTTCCAGTCTGCCCCGTTTGACATCCTGAATGGAACCAGACGAGGATGCCCACTCTCTCCAATGCTATTCACTTTGGCTATTGAACCTCTGGCTCAGTTGATAAGAGTGAATCCTAATATAATAGGCATAGATCTTGGGGGGTCAACCCACAAGATTGCGTTGTTTGCAGACGACGAAACTCTTCTACTCACATCCCCATCCACATCCTCCCGGCTGTTTTTAACTGCCTGGATATATTCTCTAAAATGCAGTTTTTATAAATTGAACTACTCTAAAACTGAAGTGTTGCACATTAATATCCCAGAATCAGAGTTGAAATTCCTGCAAAGAAAATATGATTTTCAATGGTCTCCTACTTCTGTCAAACATTTGGGTATTCATCTGAGCCCAGATCCGGAAGTTATGATCCAGAAAAATTTCACGGATCGTATCCCGGAATTTAAGAAGCTTCTTGAAAGCTGGGAATTCAGAGAATTCTCGTGAACAGGGCGAATTGCTGTGGTCAAAATGTTGCTTATCCCTAATCAAAATGTTGCTTATCCCTAAAATTACGTACCTTTTTAGGTGCATAACCCTGACGGTCACGAGGCCTATACTAAATAAGCTACAGAGTCTAATTTCAAATTATGTCTGGAAGGGAGGGAGACCCAGAATCGCCACTATGATGATTCAGCAACCTATAGATAGAGGGGGACTAGCCTACCCTAGCGTTTTAATATACCATGATGCTGCACGTCTGGCCCATATTGTGGGCTGGAGCCTGGAAGGGGACCAGCCCAGGTGGTACGAGGTGGAGCAGTCTTTGCTACCTGGGGCTGTTCTACTACAAGACCTCCCTTGGATACTGGTACATGTCTGTAGGACTCTACAGATTGAACACCCCCTCATTGTGAATGCCCTACAGCACTGGGATTCCAGAAAAAATATGGAATCTGTTGCTCCACACCCCTCCCCCCTCTATAGAATATGGAATATTCTGATTTCTATGCCCATTCCACTATAACCTATTGGTTGCACCTTCGAATAAAGCTAAGCACAGCCAATACAAAGCCTGGGAAAAAGAACTCAACATTAGTATTGAGATCACATTGTGGCTTAGAGAGCTCATTAATGCGAGGAAAATTCTACATAGTGCAACACTGTGGGAACTTTATTATAAGATCACCACGAGGTGGCACTTTGTGCCGGTCACACTGAACAAATATTATCAAAAGGTCTCACCCTTGTGTTGGTGTAATTGCGGTCGCTTAGGAACACAGGTTCATATATAGTGGGACTGCCCTATAATCAGGAATACCTGGGGATTTGCATTTGGTACTCTCAAATCGCTGGGCATAACTCTATGTCCAACCCCTTCAGTGGGTCTCCTACATCATGAGCTTCCGGCTATGTCTGAAGCTGACAAACATCTCACCCTGTATGTCCTTATGGCTACTAAGCTGGCTATAGCCAGAGATTGGAAACAAACCTCCTCTCCCTCATCCAAAAAAATAATCGCTATAATTGACCATATTAGACAGATGGAGGAGTTTGCATTTAGGTATCTAAACAAGCTAGAACTCTATCAAGATATTTGGAGCAAATGGAGTGCTTTACAGTGCTCATAGGAACCAGGGAGCTATACAATATCAGATCACATACAAGAACTGCCCCCAAGGAGACCCTTTTTTTTTTCTCTCCTCCCCCCTATCCCCCACCCCTCTTCCCCTTATCCTTCCTCCTTGTTGCTAAACTCCCTTCAACGTCCGCAACCTTGAGTATCTAACACTACTTTATACCAATATCTACTAAGTAAGTAAGGTCACTCATTTTGACTTATTAACTATATGCTGAGATGAATATGACTCAAACCCAATATGAGGAAATGATCATTTTGTCTGGGGTGCACTGGTTGTTCAGAGTTTAAGATACAAGTTTTTCAGTTGACTCTATATTCTTACCTATATATGAATGTATCTTATCTAAACACAAAAGGAAAAATGAGGAAATAATACATGTCTATATATCCTTACTACTTGATATATGATACTTTGTCTCTTTTTTTTTTTTCCTTCCTATGTTGTGCCAAACATATAATTATAATTATCAAATGGTGTTACAAGAATCATATGCTTTCACAATCTATGTTGTACGAGTGTACAAATTGTATATCTCTGACACTCATGTTTTGTCTTTTCTGCTAAAATTATATTGTTCCTCAATAAAAAAATTATTTAAAAAAATAAATAAATAATGGTATCTTAAAAAGTCAATTTAATGGTGAGAAAATTGATATATAATATGTGTGGGTACAGTAAATGAGTAAGAGGAAAATTACAGCTAAACACAAACACAGCAGAAATGTAAAAATAGCCCTGGTCCCAAACGTTAAGAAAATTGAAAAGTGCTGTGGCCACTAAGAGGTTAACTGTGATATATGACATTTAATTCAACTTGGGGCATTATTTAGTTTTCCAATAATATTGTGTCCATATCTCATGGTGTAGCAGACAAGTTGGTTAATTTTAAATGAATTCACATATTTTTATAACTTGCTTTATAGTTTAATATTTTAATAAATCTATTATATATTTAATCATAATTAAGCCCTAATTACTGCATAATTATATTTATTGTGATTATAATTTTGCAATTGTCATTGGTATTAAATATCAATATTGAATAATAATATTCATAAACATCCTAGCAGATAGAGCATGTCATTTTAAGAAACACTTAAGTTCACTTCTGTTTTCAAATGCACAGTCTTCTCTTGGTATCAAGTGTTGAAAAATAATATGTACATATCCTATACTACTGGGAGCTAGCTGGTGATTGGCTCACTAGATGTGTTCAGCTAGTGCCCAGTAGTGCACTGCTGCTCCTTTAGCAAAGGATAAAAAGAGAATGAAGCACACGATTAAAAAAAAAGGAAATTGAAAAGTCATGAAAGAAAAATGATGGGTTTCATGTCCCTTTAAAATGGCATGTTCTATCTGAATCATGAAAGGTTAATTTTGAAGAAAGAAATTGCAGATGGAGCTTGAAACATGGAAGGACTTATTCAAAACAGCAATAAGAATAGATAGTTAAAATGAATCTGTAAAGAAACAGTATGGTAAGATGATAAAATTTGAGACTGCAATGCCATAAAAAACAGCTAAACATATGTTGAGAAGAAACTGCAAGCAAGAAATGAAAGTAAAGGAATAGTTTAGTCAAAATTACATTTTTATGATTCAGATAGAGCATGCAATTTTAAGCAAATTTCTATTTACTCCTATTATCAAATTGTCTTTGTTCTCTTGTTATCTTTATTTGAAAAAGAAAGAATGTAAGCATAGAAGCCAGCCCATTTTTGGTTCAGCACCTGGGTAGCTCTTTCTGATTGGTGTCTGAATGTAGCCACCAATCAGCAGGTGCTGAATAAAAACTGGGCCGGCTGCTAAGTTTACATTCAAATAATGATATCAAGAGAATGAAGAAAAATTGATAATGGGAGTAAATTATAAAGTTGCTTAAAATTGCATGCTTTATCTGAATCCTGAAAGTTTAATTTTGACTAGATTATTCCTTTAAGGAGCTAAAGAAAACAATGGATGAATTGGAAATCAGTGTAGGAAAGACAGAGGATGAGCATGAAGGGGGAGATTACATATGCGTCGTCGCCCGCAAAAGCCGCCACCGCCAGTTTTTACTCGATTTTGGTATTACATATACGGTGTAGCATACAAGTTACGCATGTATAGTTCACTCGTTGGCCACAATTTTACTCCCATAGACTAACATAGAACTGGCGTGCAATTCGGTATACAATATACAGCCAAGGACTTATGTGTGCAGAATTCAGAAAATCTACTACATTCTCATCTCACCACACATGGCAGGCGCAGCAACCCTTGCACTGACTAAAAAAGCAACATAACTCCCTGGAAGCCTTAACAAACACATACATTTAAGCAGCATCTCAATTAGTTAAAGGAACAGTATAGTATTAAATGTATGATATTTGCTTTTTTAAAGTTTATTTGTGTATTTGAAATAACTGATTTACTGTTTTAAAGGGACAGTCTACACCCATATTAAGCGTCGCTTATACTGTTTATTTATCGTTGATAGTGCTAACTCACCCGCTCTAATCTTTATCTCTTGATTGTACAACCGACATCTCTGAAACTAAAAGTTTATTTACAGCCGTTATAAATGGCCGCCAAACTCCGCCCATCCACTTCTCCTTGTAAATTTTTGGGAGCTTCTCTATGTGATCCATGCTCGTGCACGGTCAGTCACATACATCAGATGCGTGTGAATACGCATGCCCGAATATCCGGAAGTGACGTGAAAGCAAAAGTCCGTCTGCGCTTCACATTTTCTATTCCCCTTATAGTTTTTTTGTTCCGACGCTAGACGCGTCCTTGTGATAGGTTCCGGTTTTTTAGTTCCACAGCGTGTGCGCATGCGCTAAACGACGAAAGCGCGATCAAGTTTTTCCATCCGTGATCTATTTTTGATTGGATGTTTTCAATAGAGAGGATGGATGATCTAATATTAGGAGGGGCATGGTGGCCATTTACAAGTTAGAAACACTGAGTTTGGAATATGAATAAGTCCGGAGGTGGATCACTATGGTCACTGAAGTGGGGTGAGTTTGAACGATCTGCAGTAGATATAACATATAAGCGACGCTTAATAGGGGTGTAGACTGTCCCTTTAAAGCCACAACCTAATCAAATGGATTGAGTTTGTAGGTATAATCAGATCTCATTACTTTATCACATTGTGTACATAGACTTGCTTCTTTACTTTATATTTGTTCTTAAACCAATCATCAATACTTGGGGAGAACAATGGAAAATCATAATTCTATTACTTTATCTCTTCTAGAACCCACTAGGAGTGTAATTTATTCTACTGGCTGTGTTAACATAGCTTGGTCTTGAGGCCAAAATATATAAAGGGACAGTCAAGTCCAAAGAAAACCTTCATGTTTCAAATAGGGCATGTAATTTCAAACAACTTTCCAATTTAAATTTAACACCAATTTTGCTTTGTTCTCTTGGTATTTTTAGTTGAAAGTTACACCTAGGAAGGCTCATATGATATTTTCTAAGCCCTTGAAGGCCGTCTCTTATCACATGCTTTTTCATTTATTTTTCACAACAGGGGAGAGCTAATTCATGTAAACCATATAGATAACATTGTGATCACGCATGTGGATTGTGGCAGACACTGTACTAATTGGCTAAAATGAAATTCAAGACTTCCTGTGGGCGGAGCAACCGGGTGGCAGCAAGAAGAAAGAGCTCTGCAAAACAGCTCTTAAAAAAAGCAATTAATCGCTGCCACCAGCTAACCCACGCTACTTTTCTTGCTGAGCAGGCATCCTAATCTATGCGGGCACTTGCTGCAGCTGAAACCTGATGCGTGAAGGGCCCCTACATCACGCCCTTGCCCCTGAGAAGAGACAGCAGTAAAACTGCCTACACCATCTTATAAACAGCAGCTGAGGCCTCCTATAATCCTGGATGCAAAGTAGGATTCAACATGCTGATGTGCAAAGATAACCTCATCCAGGAACTGACAATGCTGTTTACATCTTCACTGGACAGATTGCTATCTGCCTGTTCAGAGTTATGCCAGGAAGTTCAGGGAGTTGTGAGAGGCACCAAACCGATAATGACCATGTGTGAAGATCACAAGGAAAATTATATTACTGAGTACCCAATACAGCATGGCTATGTGAAGTATGCTGACAATCTAACTGTTCTCATATTGGACTCTCATAACGGCTGCTCAGAGGATATATCACTTGGATCACTGAGACTCCCACCTAAGACTGCAGAAACATGCCATGAGGTCAGTTTAAACATAACAGACTTGTGCCTATTTTATTTACTGATGTCAGCTCCTGAGCTACTAGCAGCTGACTGCTCTCAGAGGAACCCTCAGTGTAACAAACTTACAAAACCATTTCAGTGGAGCAACATGGGCAGACTGTCTGGATAGAAAAGATGTAAAGCTCTGCAGGCCCTTTTCAGGGACAGCTGCAATATATTTCTCATTCCACACTTGGAACAGTTTATGTCCTGTTCACTCATGCTTTGTTTGCAGCGTTCATCCTCTCCCTGCTCGTGTAGGAGTTGGATGATATCCTTTGCAGAGATAGGGTATTAATTCACCCCCTCATGTTTGGGACTTCCATAAGGGACTGCTTTAAAGAGATGGCAGTGCACCATCATTTTACTTATGACTTATGACAGGTTGCTTACAACCTTGATAAAAAATATGCCTGCAATCCTTTTTTTTTTTCTTTTGAATATTCAACAGCAAGTATTCAGCAATGTATATTTTGTTCACTCCCTATCAATGCTGTCTCAGTCATCACTATGGGGGGTAGTTATCAAGCCGTCTACTTTTCTGGCTTCGCCGGCCCAATACACCCGCCTAAGCTCGCCTCACATTGCCGCCGCGGACCTGAAAAAATACGCCTAAGTTATCAAATAAAGCTGTCAAAAAGCCGCGGGGCGATGAGCAGCGGACTGTGAGAGTTATCACTCATCCGATCTCGCTGCCCTTCGGCTTTTTCCTAGCTTTATTGCTAGCCTGTCACTAAGCACTCACACTAAACTACACTGTTCAACCCCCTATACCGGCACCCCCGGAGCCCCCCACAACTCAATAAAGTTACTAACCCCTAAACCGCCGCTCCTAGACCCCGCCGCAACTCTTATAAATGTATTAACCCCTAAACTGCCGCTCCTAGACCCTGCCGCAACTCTTATAAATGTATTAACCCCTAAACCGCCGCTCCCGGACACTGCTGCCACCTACAGTATACCTAGTAACCCCTATCCTGCCCCCCTACACCGTCGCCCTCTATTATAAAATTATTAACCCCTATCCTGCTGATCCCGCACCTCTCCGCAACTAAATAAATAGTTTAACCCCTAAACCGCCACTCCCTGAACCCGCCGCAACCTATATTAAACCTATTAACCCCTATCCTGCCCCCCTACACCGTCGCCACCTATAATAAATTTATTAACCCCTAATCTGCCCCCCACTACACCGCCGCCACTGTAATAAAATTATTAACCCCTAAACCTAAGTCTAACCCTAACCCTAATGCCCCCCTAACTTAAATATTAATTAAATAAATCTAAATAAATTAACTCTTATTAACTAAATGAATCCTATTTAAAACGAAATACTTACCTTTAAAATAAACCCTAATATAGCTACAATATAAATAATAATTATATTCTAGCTATCTTAGGATTTATTTTTATTTTACAGGTACCTTTCAATTTATTTTAACCAGGTACAATAGCTATTAAATAGTTATTAACTATTTAATAGCTACCTAGCTAAAATAAAGAGAAATTTACCTGTAAAATAAATCCTAACCTAAGTTATAATTACACCTAACACTACACTATACTTAAATAAATTATTCCCATTTAAAAATAAATACTTACCTGTAAAATAAACCATAAGATAGCTACAATATAATTAATAATTATATTGTAGCTATCTTAGGATTTATATTTATTTTACAGGTAACTTTGTATTTATTTTAGCTAGGTACAATAGTTATTAAATAGTTATTAACTATTTAATAACTACCTAGCTAAAAGAAATACAAAATTACCTGTAAAATAAATCCTAACCTAAGTTACAATTAAACCTAATACTACACTATCATTAAATTAATTAAATAAACTACCTACAAATAACTACAATTAAATACAATTACATAAACTAACTAAAGTACAAAAAATAAAAAAAGCTAAGTTACAAAAAATAAAAAAATAAGTTACAAACATGTTAAAAATATTACAACAATTTTAAGCTACTTACACCTAATCTAAGCCCCCTAATAAAATAACAAACCCCCCCAAAATAAAAAAATGCCCTACCCTATTCTAAATTAAATAAATGTCAAAGCTCTTTTACCTTACCAGCCCTTAAAAGGGCCATTTGTGGGGGCATGCCCCAAAGAAAACAGCTCTTTTGCCTGTAAAAGAAAAATACAACCCCCCCAACATTAAAACCCACCACCCACATACCCCTAATCTAACCCAAACCCCCCTTACAAAAACCTAACACTAATCCCCTGAAGATCATCCTACCTTTAGTTGTCTTCACTCAGCCGAGCCACCGATGGAACTGAAGAGGACATCCGGAGCGGAGGAAGTTAATCCTCCAAGCGGCGCTGAAGAAATCTTCCATCCGATGAAGTCATCATCCAGGCGGCGCTGAAGAAAAGTCTTCGATCCGGCCGATGTCATCTTCAAAGAGGCGCTGAAGAGGTCTTCTATCCGGGCGAAGTCATCTTCCAAGCTGGGTCTTGAATCTTCCTTCCGCCGACGCGGAACCACCTTCTTCACCGACGGACTACGACGAATGACGGCTCCTTTAAGGGACGTCATCCAAGATGGTGTCCCCTCAATTCCGATTGGCTGATAGGATTCTATCAGCCAATCGGAATTAAGGTAGGAAAAATCTGATTGGCTGATGGAATCAGCCAATCAGATTGAGCTCGCATTCTATTGGATGTTCCGATCAGCCAATAGAATGCCAGCTCAATCTGATTGGCTGATTGGATCAGCCAATCGGATTGAACTTGAATCTGATCAGAATCAGAATTTTCCTACCTTAATTCCGATTGGCTGATAGAATCCTATCAGCCAATCGGAATTGAGGGGACGCCATCTTGGATGACGTCCCTTAAAGGAGCCGTCATTCGTCATAGTCCGTCGGTGAAGAAGGTGGTTCCGCGTCGGCGGAAGGAAGATTCAAGACCCAGCTTGGAAGATGACTTCGCCCGGATAGAAGACCTCTTCAGCGCCTCTTTGAAGATGACATCGGCCGGATCGAAGACTTTTCTTCAGCGCCGCCTGGATGATGACTTCATCGGATAGAAGATTTCTTCAGCGCCGCTTGGAGGATTAACTTCCTCCGCTCCGGATGTCCTCTTCAGTTCCATCGGTGGCTCGGCTGAGTGAAGACAACTAAAGGTAGGATGATCTTCAGGGGATTAGTGTTAGGTTTTTGTAAGGGGGGTTTGGGTTAGATTAGGGGTATGTGGGTGGTGGGTTTTAATGTTGGGGGGGGGGTGTATTTTTCTTTTACAGGCAAAAGAGCTGTTTTCTTTGGGGCATGCCCCCACAAATGGCCCTTTTAAGGGCTGGTAAGGTAAAAGAGCTTTGAAATTTATTTAATTTAGAATAGGGTAGGGCATTTTTTTATTTTGGGGGGGTTTGTTATTTTATTAGGGGGCTTAGATTAGGTGTAAGTAGCTTAAAATTGTTGTAATATTTTTAACATGTTTGTAACTTATTTTTTTATTTTTTGTAACTTAGCTTTTTTATTTTTTGTACTTTAGTTAGTTTATGTAATTGTATTTAATTGTAGTTATTTGTAGGTAGTTTATTTAATTAATTTAATGATAGTGTAGTATTAGGTTTAATTGTAACTTAAGTTAGGATTTATTTTACAGGTAATTTTGTATTTCTTTTAGCTAGGTAGTTATTAAATAGTTAATAACTATTTAATAACTATTCTAACTATCTAAAATAAATACAAAGTTACCTGTAAAATAAATATAAATCCTAAGATAGCTACAATATAATTATTAATTACATTGCAGCTATCTTCGGGTTTATTTTACAGGTAAGTATTTATTTTTAAATAGGAATAATTTATTAAAGTATAGTGTAGTGTTAGGTGTAATTGTAACTTAGGTTAGGATTTATTTAACAGGTACATTTCTCTTTATTTTAGCTAGGTAAGCTATTAAATAGTTAATAACTATTTAATAGCTATTGTACCTAGTTAAAATAAATTGAAAGGTACCTGTAAAATAAATATAAATCCTAAGATAGCTAGAATATAATTATTATTTATATTGTAGCTATATTAGGGTTTATTTTAAAGGTAAGTATTTAGTTTTAAATAGGATTCATTTAGTTAATAAGAGTTAATTTATTTAGATTTATTTAATTAATATTTAAGTTAGGGGGGCGTTAGGGTTAGGGTTAGACTTAGGTTTAGGAGTTAATAATTTTATTACAGTGGCGGTGGCGTAGTGGGGGGCAGGATAGGGGTTAATAAATTTATTATAGGTGGCGACGGTGTAGGGGGGGCAGGATAGGGGTTAATAAATTTATTATAGGTGGCAACGGTGTAGGGGGGGCAGATTAGGGGTTAATACATTTAATATAGGTTGCGGCGGGTTCAGGGAGCGGCGGTTTAGGGGTTAATACATTTATTATAGTTGCGGCGGTTTAGGGGTTAATATGTATAGAGTAGCTTGCGGTGGGCTCCGGGAGCGGCGGTTTAGGGGGGTAATAACTTTATTTAGTTGCGGCGGTGTAGGGGGGGACAGATTAGTGGTGTTTAGACTCGGGGTACATGTTAGGGTGTTAGGTGTAGACAACTCCCATAGAAATCAATGGGATGTCTGTCAGCAGCGAACTTGTACTTTCGCTATGGTCAGACTCCCATTGATTCCTATGGGATCCGCCGCTTCCAGGGGTGGCGGATTGAAAACCAGGTACGCTGGGCCGTAAAAGTGCCGAGCGTACCTGCTAGTTTTTTGATAACTAGCAAAAGTAGTGAGAATGTGCCACACTTGTGTGCGGAACATCTGGAGTGACGTAAGAATCGATCTGTGTCGGACTGAGTCCGGCGGATCGATGCTTACGTCACAAAATTCTACTTTTGCCGGTCTCGAGCCTTTGATAACTAAGGCGTATCAGCCTCGCCACAAATACGATGCGGAATTCCAGCGTATTTGAGGTTGACGGCTTGATAACTAGGCCCCATTGAATGAAACAATTAGCATTTTATACTCTGATACCTCATTTTGCTTTCTATGTGTATATGTAGGAAAATATGGCTTCCCTTTCTTAGAGTTACATAATTTAGAGTTAACATATTGAGGTTGCCCAGTTTCCCATGCTGAAAACTCCTGATTTGTTTCCACAGTATAAGCTAGACATTGGTATTATTGCTTATAGATTTTGTTAATGATTTCTCAATCCTGCCTCTCTTTTTTATTTTACATTGTAGGATGGAGTTTGTATTTTCTATTCTGATATACTTCAGTTTACTCTATATGCAGATGCCTGCTGTATTACATTATTAGAATTATTTGCAGTCTCATGCATCATTTGCGTTTAATATACTGGGATTGCCCAGTCTCTGTTTCCACAGTATAGCCCAGACATTAGTAGAATTACTTAAACATTCCTGCCAATTATCTTTCAGTGCTGCCCTTCTCTTCATATTGAATGATGCAACTGTTTTTTCATGCCTTGGCTTACCTCATCTCATATTATAAAAGCCTGCTGTTTCACTTTATTAGTTTCATCTACAACGACTTGTATGTGTGGGTATGTATGTATGTATATGTATGTGTGTGTGCGTATATATGTATGTATATGTATGTATGTGTGTATATGTATATGTATATATGCACAACTGAATGTCACTTAGTTTCTTTGCTATGTGAGCACCACATATACATATATTTCATCTTCTATAAAGCTGCATATTACCTGTTATACCTACTGCAACGAGAATTAGTATACCCTTTTGGGCATACCACCAGTGTTAATATTTGGTTTTACGTTTTGTTGTATGTTTTGTTCTGTTCTTAGTTGTTAATATAACAAAATTAAGAGGCACAGGTTTAGTATAAAATGGGACTCGACTAGTCCTTTATGTACCTCTCAATGTTCAGATCTCTTTTATACAGTCTCAATCCTTTGTATTCAGATTTGCATAGTGCATATATACCTTTGAGAAATATACCACCTTTTTCTGTAACGCTCAATGGCAACTATACCACAAATGTTAATATACAGATGTTTAGTATGTAGCATTTCTTTAATGTCTTATAACTATGCCTTGTAAATGCTGATATATATCTCCTTGTACCTGTGTTTCTTTAATAAAAAAAAAGAATAATAAAAATGAAATTCAATAGATAATTAATAAAATGTCATGTGATCAGGGGGCTGTCAGAAGCTTAAATACAAGTTAATCATGGAGGTAAAAAGTATATTAATATAACAGTGTTGGTTATGCAAAACTGCGGAATAGGTAATAAAGGGGATATCTATCTTTTAAAACAACAACAAAATCTGGTGTTGACTGTCCATTTAAGGATGGGTGGGGATACCACAGGCTAAATAAAATATTGCAAATCCAATCATAAGGGTAAAGGAAATAATTGTAAACAATTTAATACACTTCATCAGTGGATCATTGGAAACAAATTAAAGGGAAGAACCTTTTTTAGTAAACTGTCCCTTTAAACCTTGCTGCCCACTTAATTATTATAATCAATACTCCTCCTCTGCAATTGTGTCAAACCAATCACAAACAACACAACCTCTCACCTGCAGCCTTTAAACACCTGAAAATGCACACCTATCAGTAACATCAGTATTATATATATATATACCCATGTGTCAATTTATATTGGATGTGAGATACAAAGATTTACATTTTATAAGTGAATATTACTATATGTACCCTTCATAAACAACTATGTGGATGTGAGTTATAGTACAAGAATATGTCTTAAACATGATAATATTACCTGTTTTCATTGCCTTTCCACAAAGGTCATATTATATGTTTTAACAATATTGGTGTAAAAAAAGACACCTCACATGGATGTGTATGACAATGAAATGGTAAATAACAGAGGATAAGGTTTATGGTGAACTATAATAATATATATTTATATTTTGGCTTCTTAGATGAGGGAGCTGAGGTGCCTGTAGTGAATTGCCTTTTTCTCCTGGTTTTAGCATACTCTGGTGTTTCTGCTGGTGTGCTAGCCACAGATCATAGGCTGGAGGCAATGTCCTGCTGGTGTGTAAAGTGCTCAACCAACACACCCAATAGTTGATTTTGTTCTCTCCATCTATTGTCCATCTGCATATCAGACAAAATTCACATAATCTGTGACTGGTTTTGAACACTTGCACTTAACGATGCTGCAATGTCCCTCTGCAGCCCTATGTTACGTTTGTGTAACCTCTCTTGTCCACTGAAGAACCTCTCTTGGCGGTTCCTGAAGAACCTCTCTTGGCCTCTTTGTATATTCTCATTGCTTGTCACGAGCCTCCTCTGGAGTGCAATGTATTCCTCACCCAGGGGAGAATACAATGCATCCACAGGCTCTTGAGCAACAGGGCTGCCAGTTGTTTGAGGGGCAGGTTCAGGTTCAGCTGCATCTTCTGCTGCTTGAGGGTCAGGTTCACCTGCATCTTCTGCTGCTTGAGGGTCAAGTTCACCTGCATCTTTTGCTGCTTGAGGGTCAGGTTGACCTGCATCTTCTGCTGCTTAAGAGTCAGGTTCAGCTGTATCTTCTGCTGTTTAAAGGGCAGCTGTATTTTCTGCTGTATTTCCATCTGCTGATGGTGGAGCTTGTCCAGTGGATGAGGATGGTGGAGCTCGTCCAATGGATGAGGAGGAGGGAGCTTGTCCAATGGATGAGGATGGTGGAGCTCGTCCAATGGATGAGGATGGTGCAGCTCTCATGGTTTATTGGTAGTCCCACTGATAACCAGTGTGTGACCACTAAGCCTCTACAATCAGCACTTCTTCTGACATAGTCTGTGGGTAAAATCCATGACTGACATGAGATTGTGTTGTGGGGGGGTGTGTAAATTAATGGACCCTTTGTGGCTGTCTTGGCTCCCCCTTTAAAGCCAAAGAAGGATATTCCTCTGGGCAGGAATCTTGCAAGGGGTCATATGGCAATGGCGGTGGCATCACTCCCGGGTCCTCAACTGAAGCCATCCAACCATGCTCATGCCTGGGAGCATACTGTTCATGTGGGTACCTAAAGACTGGTGGTGGTTGTGGTTGTTGTGGTGGTGGTGGTATGGCTGCTTGTATCCTTGTGACAGGAGGTTCTGTGGAGGAGTCAAAGGATGAGAGGGATTAGTACAGTCAGAAATATGTCCATGTGGGCATATAATGTACATTGATACATGCTAGGGCCTATACTGATTCTCATGTCAAACTCTATAACATGCATGTGCACATTGTGAGTTGTTCTATGAGGGATTTGAATATGAGCAGTATACAGGGATGTGTTTCATGCAATAGTTATGTGTACATGTTAATGATGAAATAATGTGTTCTTTAAGTGACACTATGGTCACACAATTTACTTTAGCCTGATCTAGGCACCGAACCTGCTTATTGAGCTAAAGATATTGGGATGGCTATAGTGTCCATTTAATGAAAACTCTCTGTGGCTTGTGGCCTGTGTTACTCTGAGACATGTTAGTATTGCACTATTCCACCTCATATCATGAATTGCATTGTGTTATGTAGCAGTAATGTCAAGTATAATTGTAGATATTTTTGTTAGTACGCCAATACCATGTTCCTCATTGTGTACATGAATGTGTGATATTAAAGGATGTTATATTGCAACTACATATAATACAGGTGTGTGGGATGTTACTCACCAGCATGATGTGCTGTGGTTGCAGCCCCTGAGTCACGAGCCCCTGGAAGTCCATGGACTGCTGTGATAGGTACCTGCATATCATCTCCTGTCAGGTGTTGTACTCTATGTCCAGGGCTGGCCCACCACCTGTTCCTTTCTGGTGGATAGCTTCCTTCCCCATCTTTTTTTTGACCCACCTCTTGCAGTAATTCCACTTCTTTTTCAGGCCCTCTACAGTCCTCCTCTGTGGGTCCACACTGTTGACGGCATCCTCTACTGCCAACCATGCAGCCTTTCTTTTTTTGGCACTGCCTTTGCCCTTCTCCTGTCCAAAGAGGGCACTGTAATTTTCATGATGGCCTGGACTAGGGCAACATTTTATTCAAATAAGAAGTTGGGACATCTCAGCCTCTCATCCTCCATGGCCACTTGTTTCCTTCCTGTAATGTCCCAGGCAATGTGGGTTCCTCCCAATCCTCTACCTCCTCCCCTTCTGCCCCCATATGCACCCTCTGTCCCTTTCCTGGATGTGCCTGCTCTCTGGGGCTCTCTGGCATCTCCCTTCCCATCATCCCTTCTGGCTCTCCTTCTCTCCACTCCACTTACTCCCTGACGGTGGGCCCACTGCTCCTCCTGTCCTCTCCAATACTCCTCTCCCTGCCACTCCTCTCCCCTCCTCCCCTTTCTCCTCATCCCTACCTCTCCCTGCCATCCTCACACTAATCACAATACACACACTCCCACTCACTCCCAGTTCAGTCACACACAATCACAATCAAACACTCAACCTATCACACTGTAAAAATAAACTAAAATATGTGAGGTGTTAGAAAAAAAAGTGTGGTGTATTTGTATATGTATGTATGCAAGTGTGCAATATGTCATAATATGTGTAATTGTACAAGCCTACTCAATCCACCAATGCAACCTAACTAACTATTCTGTTATCCCCTCTCTCTCTGCACTGAAGCCTGCGTCGAATATGTATTCTCGCCTGAAATGTTTTGAATCTAAGGAAATTAAGAAAATGCTCATTCAGAATCTAAAATATGTAAAATAGAAAGATAAATGACTTAATATTAGAAGAGCCACAACATGTCTGCCTTTACTAAGGAAGAGAAGAAATAAAGGATTGAAGCTCACCAATATGCCAAAAAGTAATTCACTTTATTGTAGAGACAGGCAGGGTCCAAATACCACGACGTTTCAGAGCAATGTGCCCCTTAATCATGTGATAACAACCTATACAGGTACACCTGTTTAAATAGCTTACCTGGGATTAACCCTTACAATCTTACTAACAATACAATGATAGAGGAACAGCGCCATCTGGCGGCCCCCTGGGTGTATAATTTACCTAGAAAATAGTCAATCCAAACTAAAAACAAAAAACAGCTATGAAGCCCTGATTACAGATTCAAACTATGTCAAAAGAGATTATTTTATTTATTATTTATTTTAATGTTTTTTAACCCATCAAATTTAATCCACTATAAAGCGATAAAAAATGGCAGAATAGATTTCTCATTATGTATGAACAAAATAGAGAGATAGATCATTAAAAAACTGACCAATCTATCTCTCTATTAAGCCCCTTTGGTTCCAAGGTGTCAAGGTGAAAAATCCAAAAGGATTCTCTTTGCTTGAGCAAAACTTCAGTATTTCCACCCCTTCTAGGGACTTTCACCTGTTCAATCACCTGAAACCTAAGTTGGCTTATTTGATGGCCTGCTGCCAAAAAATGATAAGCCACTGGGGCTGACACTTTACCACACCTAATGTTGCTCTTGTGCTCAGTTATTCTGTCACGGACCCTCCTAATGGACTCGCACTTCCCACATGGACACTTGATCATGTATATGACATAACTACTGTTGCAAGTGAAAAAATCCCTATAATAGAATTTATGCCCATTATGTGGATGTAAAAAATAGGGAATTTTCACTATGCAACTGCAGTTGCTGCACCCGAGACAAGGGAAACAACCAAGATTCTTTTTGGTAATGAACTGTTGAGATGTAGATTTGACAGAACCAATGTCAGCCCGTATTAGTGAATCCCTAAGGCTTTTGCTACACTTGTAGGCTGGCATGGGGAACTTGTCAAACTCCTCAATGTCCACATTGCATCTTCTCAAGATGCCCCAATGTCTCTGTATGATTTTCAGCACCTGGTCACTCTGTCTAGAAAACTCAGATACAAATACCATCTTTTTTTGGTTTTTATCTGAGGGTTTTTTAGATTTTAGAAGGGCATCACGATCCAACTGTGACACCATATCAATGGTGTCCAAAATCAGATCTGGTGGATAGCCATGTTCCAAAAATTTGTCACCCATCTCTGCCAATCTTATTGGAACCTTGGATGCTTCTGTGACAATCCTTTTAACCCTAAGTAATTGACTTTTAGGTAGTGACCTGATCAAGGAGGGATGATGAGCACTTTCATACATTAATAAGTTATTCCTGTCAGTTTCTTTTCTGAAAATATCAGTTTTAAAACTGAATCCGTCCTTGATCACGGTCACATCCAAAAAATCAATAGAGCTCTCACTGAAAGTCAGTGTGAATTTGATATTATTGGTTGAATGGTTTAATTCAGAAACAAAGAGCTCAAGGGCCCCAACGTCGCCCAGGGGGCCGCCAGATGGCGCTGTTCCTCTATCATTGTATTGTTAGTAAGATTGTAAGGGTTAATCCCAGGTAAGCTATTTAAACAGGTGTACCTGTATAGGTTGTTATCACATGATTAAGGGGCACATTGCTCCGAAACGTTGTGGTATTTGGACCCTGCCTGTCTCTACAATAAAGTGAATTACTTTTTGGCATATTGGTGAGCTTCAATCCTTTATTTCTTCTATTGTTATATGGGAGGTTGGTAGTTACTCCCTGGAGCTTACACCATTGGCGTGATTGCTGGATAACACTGACTTTTTACTAAGGAAGAGGCCAGGCAGAAACCTCAATTAACCATTTTGCTGCCAAGCTTTTTCACACACCAGTGCTAAGACAAATTTGAGCTTTTTTTGTTACTTACATTTAAACAATACAGTAAAGAAAATTTCAGTGAGTGACCCACACAAATTATATATTGTTTTTTTTTTTTCAGCAGGCCTATCAGAATCAGATAAATGCAGCAAAAAAAATGTAAATATATATATTTGTGTTAAGATTTAGTAAACAACATTTAAAATGGCTAGTACAAATGGCAGTACAAAAATAAAAGCACCTTTTAAGCACCTTTTTTTACAGCTGAGGTACAGTAAACTGGAGGGGTCTGGAGGCCATTTCAAATCGGCCGGAGAATGCAAAGTAAGTGATTTGGAACGAAAACAAGATATGCATTAACTATGAGCTAAAGGAAGATTAAAACAAAATTAACAACTACATAGAAATAAGTTTTTACAAATTTGAATGCTCTAAATATAAACATTAAAATATAAAATAAGTGCTTGTGTGCTCTTAAGAACCAGTGACACAGTGTCAGTGAAGATATGGGTTGTTAAGTATTTTTTGTTGTTTTGTCCATCATTGCCTATAACCAACATCCTTTAAAAATGAAATATTTTGCTGTACAACATGTATGTTGAATTAATTTTGGGTGATTGCCAAGTATGTGTTCATTGAATATTTGAGATCACTGTGGAAAACTCTATTTAACCTCAGTATATATAAAGTAACCGTTTACCATTTCGTGAAACAATAATGCTAAGGTGCACAAATGATATGGACTTGCAGGGACTAGCAGCCTTGATCCACCCATCCCCCTCAACCTTTTGGTCATACAAGTGATTTACATTTTTTTGGGATTAAAAGGTACAGACATGTACACTTTGACAGTTGGAAGCATATTTGTACCTTATTTATCCTCCTAAATGGTACATTTTAGTTCCTTAAGGTGTAAATGTGACCCATTGAGGGTACACACACAGCAATTGTATCTAAGTGGTTATAAATGGACCCAAACTGTACCCTTTTTCTGACAGTGCAGTAATACCTTTAAAAAATGCATACTCTTTTAACATAAGCATTGAAGCAATCATAACACTGGATTCTATTTTTAGCCAACATATACAAGCAAATTTAAAGCTTTCTGTTGTATAGGTGGTGAATACCTTCTTCACTAAGAGAGAGGGAGTTTGCATATAAGGTTATGGTTGGAAAATTTCAAGAAAATTCAAGAAAAACTAAGAATTTGTATCATATTGACACATGTTAGTGGAAGTTCTGAACCACTGTGCATTTTCTTCTGTCTCAGCTTTAAGATGGGTGTCAGAGAAAGCAACAATGGCATATTGGATTATACTGCTCAAATGACTGCGGTGCCTGCATGCAAACCATTTCCTTTGAACTGAAGACCGCAGTGCCATGTGTAAAAGAGTTTCTAAATATATGTGTAAATAAACAGGTATTACTGTCATTGCTTCATGGAGTACCTAGACCTTCCCTACTATGTCTTTGGGGTCTATTCATCTGTAAAAACAACCCTGTCTGGACAACAAGGGAATGATCTTCATAAAACATTAATTTTACCTTATATTTAACTCTTTTTTTTCTTCTAGTGGAATATACAGGATATATTGAAGCAATGAAAATGAGAATGAAAGTTTGGAAAGTAAGGGTTCATTTCCATTGAGCTGTTAATAATCGAGCCGTAAGCTACCGAAGCGGCAGACAGCTAAAAGTAATTTATGGCTCCATTTTAGTACCAGGTTTTCATTGAAAAAGTTTCCACTTTGCATGCAGTCGCTCTTTTCATGTAGGTGTAAGTTAGCATTGTGTTAACCGGATTTAATTAGGTTAATAGCGATGTGGGCGGATGGCAGATTAGGGGTTAATAGTTTAATTAGGTTAATTGCATTGTGGGGTTTGGCGTTTTAGGGGTTAATAGATGTATTAGGTTATTTGTGATGTGGGTGAATGGTGGATTAGGGGTAAATAGTTTAAATAGCTAGATTACGTTGTGGGGGGGATGGCGGTTTAGGGGTTAATAACTTTGATAAATACTTTGCGATATTGGGGTTGGCTGATTAGGGGTTAATACATTAGTAATTATGGTGGGGGGTTGCGGTTGAGAGGTAGATATTGCGCATACGTTAGGTATTTGATTTTATTTTAACAGCGAGCGACGGTGAAAATATACGTGCCACAGTTGTATGCAGTGCCGTATATGCGATCGAGTGTAGTGTATGGTTGGGTTACAATAGTAACCTATTAATATTTTAGAAATCCGGTATCGAGTGGAAACATTAACACAACGCTAACTTACAACTACATGAGAAGAGCAACCGCATGCAAAAAAAGAAACTTTTTCAATGGAAACCTGGTACTAAAATGGAGATCCATTTTTAACAGCTCAACGGAAACAAGCCCAGAGATGGGAAAGTGGGTGCTTTTGCTGTGGGTTTGCTGTGTTTGGTTGGGGTTCTATTGGGAGAGAGGATTATTAGTATTTGTACTGCAGATTTTCAATAGAAAATCAACTTTTGTTATTAAAACTGTCTTTGAGAAAGCGCCAACCAGCATGAAACGTGTCAGATGACGTAATTCCAGTCCTTGTTTTTTACACAACTGTGAGTCTGTTCCATTCTTTACTTTTAATGTATATCGAATAAATTTCTACATTGTTTTAAACTTACCCAAGGTGTTGTGCATAGTGTACTGCCTTTGCCTAATATAATAAGCCCTAGAATTGTCCTCTCTCTCTCTCTCTCTCTCTCTCTCTCTCTCTCTTTCTCTCTCTCTCTCTCTCTCTCTCTCTCTATATATATATATATATATATATATATATATATATATATATATATATATATACACACATTATTTTTAGTTTTTTTAGTTTTTTGCATATGATTTATTATTAGCTATACTGTTAATTTTATCCATGGTCGGGGGGAGGTGTTATTTGCTTTTTTATATTGAAAATCACAATAGCAAAAAGTTTTGTATTATAAATAATAATTACTAAAACATTACTTAATATCTGTCCTTAAATGTACACTTAATTTTTAATGTCCTTTGGTCATGCCATGGTTAATGTTCTGTTTTTAAATTATATGTGCTAGGCAGACATACTGAATAACAACTGCCTATGGATATGGCTGAAGTAAAATAGCAGAGTGTAGTTTGGTACCCCATTTGATAGATCACATTATAAAACTATTGTTACTTATAAGGTCTGTTGCAATATAGCATAAACCTTATGCTTACATGGAAAAGTACATCTAATGTCATGAGAAAATTGTGTGAAATTGAAAAAATGATTTATCTTGTGATCATCTGATGTGCTTCTATTCTAAGATCAACATAGCTCCAAAGACTTTTGTGAAAAACCTTTAAAGCAACATTCATATGATAGAGTTGTTTTCTTCATAAGTGTAATATTGAATGACAATTTAATCTGCACAGATATGATCAGGGATAGGCAAGGTGTCCGTACATGAACACTGGTGTCTGTCACTAGCCCTTGCAGTGTCCGCCACAACCTTAGTATATCTTTTCTTTCTGATTAAATAATAGGAATAAAAAAAATATGTAGTGTGAATAAAGTTAGTGGCTTTTCAAGAGACTGCTAGTGATATTGGGTGATAAGTTATGGAATACATAAAGCCTGAGTGAAATATTGGATGTGTATCTGCATCTGTATAATAACACCCAGCTCTATACAAAGACACAGTAGTTACACTGACACATGCGTATAGCAAGAGGAGGGCTTGTTATAGAATCAGTGGTATCTGTATCAGTATAATAACACCCAGCACTATATAATGACACAGTAGTGACACTGACACATGCGTATAGCAAGAAGAGGGCTTGTTATAGAATCAGTGGTATCTGCATCAGTATAATAACACCCAGCACTATATAATGACACAGTAGTGACACTGGCACATGGGTATAGCAAGAGGAGGGCTTGTTATAGAATCAGTGGTATCTGCATCAGTATAATAACACCCAGCACTGTATAATGACACAGTAGTGACACTGGCACATGGGTATAGATAGAGGAGGGCTGTTTATAGAATCAGTGGTAACTGCATCAGTATAATAACACCCAGCGCTATATAATGGAATTGGAGAGCCCTCTAGTGGGCTTGCAACAAAATTAAGGGATAACTGAGTTGAAGTCTGGAGGGTACTAGGTGTTACATTGTTGCAAGTGTGGGGGCGGGTGTTTCTGCTTACCTTTATAGGTCCTGGCTGCAGAGGATCCAGCCCACTTTTGTTCCTGGTTCCTTACTTCAAGGGAGTTTTTCCCCGCCCGCCCGTCCCTGGATGAAGAGGTGGTGGCTCGTAATGGTAATGGTAAGGTTCCCCCTGGCGTGGGTAGGTTTATGTGAACTAGCCCTCTAAGCCCAGGTTTTAATTATAGCCTTCCGCCTGTTCAGGCGTGTTTTTACGACTCATTTGAGGAGGTCGCCTTACTAGGCTGATTGTTTATGCCCTAGCTGGCGGTCGGTCAGGGCCCAGAGAGTGGGCAGGGAGAGAGAAGAGTGATGTCCTTGGATGGTGGATGTGACGCCCGCTAGGTGCCGACCTAGGGGTTACTCCCCCCTATGAATTGTAGGCCAAATAGCTCTACCAGCTTACAGCTTTCTCTCTCTGCCAAATGGGCCCACGCAATCTGTGCCGCTAGCCCAGTAGGGGTTAGCTAGCTAGTTTATTGCCGCCACCAGTTGTTAAGAACTGTATGCAGTTCTTTGTTATTGTTATTAATTAAGTTGCCTAAGTTGGTATATTTACATAGCCTAATTTAAGAGGTTTATTTTTTATAATAAACGTGACCGTGACCGGTCTTTAGCCCAAAACTTGTTGTTGTGTGTTTATTGGTTTAAGCACTCTAGGGTGCATAAGACAAAATAGGAAGTTTATCTCTTTTTTTTTTTTCTTTTTTTTTTATAAACCAAAACAATTTACATAAATCAAATATCATACATTTACTATTTTGTACAAAAAACAAGAGTAAAGAATAAGATATAAGGCCATTGAAACACACTATATCAATATAGGTATACAAGAGAAAAAACAAAATTAGATTTTTACATAGCCTGTAAATTTAAAGCTATATCAATTATACTTCATATTTCTTATATATTTATCCTTAGAAGTATCTAGAACCAAAATATAATTAATGCAAATCAGAAATAATACACTTATTGTTCATCTAGATCACAGAAAGAAATAGGAACAGAAAATACAAAGACTATGAAGTCATGGAATAGAGCAGTGACCTTGTATTAGTTATGTCTAATCTATTTAGTCTTAGGAAGGTAAATTAATTGCCATTCATAATATTGTTATATCTTATGTAATTATCTATGAGAAGTGTCTTGGGGTTTTATTTGTTTTTCCAATCCCACCCCATATCTCCCCCCCCCCACGTGTGATAAAAGGAAAGAAGAGAAAAAAAAAAAAAAAAAAAGAGAAAAAAAAAGAAAAATTTGTTTACTCTTATGAAGAAATTCTTATCTACCAGTTCCCTAACAGGACTATTTCCGTGTTTTGAAAAGGAAACATTATGTGATTTATTTCTGTGGGAGAGAATATTTTTAAAAAGATTGCCCAGTTGTTGAAAAATCTTTTAACATCTTGTTCATTATCAATATTTGTGTCCCTTTGTTCTAAAATACACTGTTTTTTACTTCAGAAAGAGAGGGGATTGACCGGGTCTTCCATTTTTTACAGATTAAATATCTTGTGGCCAAAATGGTAGGAATTACAACCTTTTCATTGTTTTGTTAGGAAGTTTATCTCTTATGACACAGTAGTGACACTGGCACATGGGTATAGCCATACAAGGGCTTGTTATAGGATCAGTGGTATCTGCATCAGTATAATAACACCCAGCACTATATAATGACACAGTAGTGACACTGGCTCATGGGTATAGCCAGAGAGCTGGTTATAGGATCAGTGGTATCTGCATCAGTATACTAACACCAAACACTATATAATGACACAGTAGTTACACTGGCTCATGGGTATAGACAGAGGAGGGCTGGTTATAGAATCAGTGGTATCTGTATCAGTATAATAACACCTAGCACTATATAATGACACAGTAGTGACACTGGCTCATGGGTATAGCCAGAGGAGAGCTGGTTATAGGATCAGTGGTATCTGCATAAGTATAATAACACCAAACGCTATATAATGACACAGCAGTTACACTGGCTCATGGGTATAGCCAGAGGGCTGGTTATAGGATCAGTGGTTTCTGGATCAGTATAATAACACCACACACTATAAAATAATATTTTTAATTTCAAATGTACCTTGGTGTCCTTCACTAAGGTCTATACTTTGGAAAATGTCCGCAACAGCCTTTGTCTGTGCCTATACCTGGATATAATGTGGTCTTGCATTATGTAATTTATAAAAATATAAAAAATGGGGGCGGAGCCAACTGCCGAAGCAGAAAGACGCATCTCTCTGGAGCTCCTGCTGTCTGTTTAAATATTCTACTATTCTGAGCACATTAAGGAACCCTATAGTACACTCTGATTCTCATTAAGCCTGGAAGAGTGCACTGACTGTTTTTATGGTGGTGAAAAACACATTGTTAGACACCTTCTCGGCATAGGAATCTTTCTGGCCTGCTGTGTTGGCTATCTGAGGTGATACGCCATTTTGAGGATCAACCGCGCACTAATACTTATACAGGGGAGTCATCTATATACTAAGCTATGGCGAAGCATCTTATGTCCATGTTGCATAATTTAATGCTCATTTTAGATGTCCATCAGGATGAACTGGTAGCGGTGCTTAGAGCAGCTATGAACGGGTCCCAGGTTATGCCGACAATTAGTGGGGCTGTTGAGGCAACCAGAGGATATACACCGACCATTCTACATATGAGTTGCGATACTCCTCAACACCCAGAGACTGTTCAAAGCGATGATACGAGTGGCCCTGAATCCCATATAGCGGAATCTACAAACCTGAGCACGCAACTAACCCCCAACAGCCAATTACCACTAAAAAGGAAGAAACTCGTTCTAAACAGCGAGAGGCTGGGCCTTTATTAGCCCCAATAGCAGCTCCCATGGGTAATAATGCAACGGATCCACCAGCAAAGTTATGGTCAGAGCCTCAAGAAATTTTGTGCCTAGAACTTGCTCTCCCTGTTGTCAGCTCGCGGGCTACAGCAGGCCTGCTCACTGATGCTCCATATATGGGCTGCAAGGTTCCGCTGATTGCAACGTATGAAGGGGCCATGGCTGGATTTACCCCTACGATCAGACAGCTAGTTTGGTTTGGCCAGCGACATTCTAGCTATGTGTACTGTAGCACCTGCAAGCCGGTGGGCATTGGATGAGACAACGGAACACACCGCAGTACACGGGAGACCTTAGCCCTCAATATATATTTAACTGTAGATTTGACGCTGCCTTGAGACGAATCATAAAGTTATTTGTATATTGCTGACTTAACTAGGAGCCTCACTTATAGAGCTGTTTATATTTCATTCATATGTGTGTTACTAGCTGTATACTCTACAGGCTTGGTGGGGAATAGAAGTAAAACCGTTTTATTTAGCGTTGGCCCTATTAGTAGAGTCCTGCAGTCATTATGCATTTAATATGGACCTGTATGTAGTAATATGTTCAACCCAGATTAATGTTATTGCTTATTCTTACAGGAACACTTACACTTCTAAATTGGTTATGCATTTACCATAGATATGTCAGGGTAAAACTTCTCGCAATCTACCTTAATGTTAGATGTGTATATTATGCTAAAGTCATAGCCTTCTGGAAAATTGCACATGTATGATACCTAACATCCTTTTTTAGCTCCTCCTTCTCTGCACAAATGGAGAAACCCTCCCATAGTACTATTATGCAAAATGTATTATATAATGTTATTATGTTTCAATTCCTACTATTGTATACTACTGTTATAGGTATTTCACAAGCTACTATATTTCCTTATAGACTATGACATGGGCCACAGATATAATATGTTTTCATATGACCAAACTTACCCTATCACTATTACATGTATGATACCTAATATTCTTTATAACTACTCCTTCTCTGCACATATAGAGAATCTCCCCTATAGTACGGTTATGGTACATTTTTCTATATGTTCTATGTTTTTACTAGGTTTTTTTACCATCATTTACATAGGCAATATTATATGTTTTGATACCGTTCAATACCAGAGTATGTCCTAATAAGGGTTAATTATATATTATCTGTTATGGTTTATGTTATGCAAATTATATTTACTCTGTATATAGGGGTCTTTTTGATATGCTAGAATACCGCATCTTACAATCTGCTAGACATATACTTATATAGTTTAAGCTCAGACTTCTACTTTTTATATTACTTTGTTTGTGGATGCTATTTTCCCTTTCAATATGATCTTAAGAATGGCCTTATGCCTGAACACCATATTGAGTTCTCCATAACATAGCTGACCATTAATAATATTTTTCGATTAACAGTTTACTCATAGCGAATAGAAAGGTTGTCTGCCTATACCCACTAATCTTAATTTATCCTTGAAATACGGAGGATACTTACTACAACTGTGGAGTATTATATAGTGTAGGATCAAAATGAGCAAGCTTCTGATACGTGTGTCTTGAGTACTCATATAATCTCTAGTAGAGAACTGTACACTAAAATTATCCCCTCCTACCTATATAAGAGCTGCTATTAGACAGTTCATAGTGATATGTTTTAAATGGCTCAGTATTAAATATAATTAAGGTACTTGATGTTCCCTGCTCCCATGGCGGGTTTTGGGGTCATGCTTAGCCTCTGAGAATTGTATAATTCTTTTTTGGATGAGGGTTTATTGGCGGTATCAATATTTATTAAGTAGTATCTAAATGTTAGTTAGCTGGAGGATAGAGCCTTATATACTTATTTAAAAAGCTCTTCACTGTTTGTGTTGAGTTTGGATATAGGTACTGTTATCAAATACTTATTGGCTGAGAGCCAGTGTAATCCACTTTATTAAGAGCTTTATTTATAGCTAGAGACACTATTTAATTATTAACTATCTGTATATAAGCTGTAAAACCAAATGTATATTGCTTAGTCTTGGTAGGTCAGCTTTAACTAAGTTGTTAACAATACTGATATATGCCCTGGACTTCTCCTCTCATGTCAGCATATAACCCCCTTAAGAAGTATTAACTTACATATCTAGCCTAAATCCCCCCATGGAACACTATCACTTAAGTACCTATAACTCTCACTCATTCCAATGTCACTTGGCGATGACTGATATTTTGTCCTATAACTGCCCCTTTGATAGTAAGATTTATTGTTCAACAATTTTTCATGAGAAGCTCTTTATATGGCTTCGCCCCCCCCCCCCCCCCCCCCACTTTTCCCCCCATTTAACAAGCGGCGCTTGCCCGCTGAACTCCCCCCTATAATATTTTTACTATATTCTATTCTTAGGCCCAAAAGAGGCCGCAGATCTGACTACCATCTGTTATCTTATTCCCACGAAGCTAATGGGCCCACAAGTGGCCCTCTAACTAGTCAGCCAGTTTTGCTATTATATCTACAAAACCAGAGGTTTGAGAAGCTTAATTGCTGTCAGGCATTGTCGTTTATTTTTTGTTGTTTTTGTCTACTATTGCCTTTTTATATACACGACAATGTTTATTGACAAATGATTTACGTGTATTTACTGTTGCAAACTTATCATTGTATGTTGTTTTTCCTAACGAATAACCTCAATAAAAAAAATTATTTACAAAAAAAATAAATATAAAAAATGATATGCACAATACTGAACCTTGAGGGACCATAGTACATGATTAATTTACTACAACTTATTTATTTACCTTTCATTTACACATTATGTGTTTACATGTATACAGACTTTTAATGTTTAATAATTGTCTTAGTTTTATTTGAGAACAGATTGTCCTAATGGGTTTGAACAGATTGTCCTAATGGGTTTTTTAAGTAATCATATGTGTATCTGTACTACTTATATGTGCCAGGGTAACTAAAATGTCACATAATTACAATGCAGGTTTTATTTGCAGCCTTCTTTATTTTTAATATTGTAAAATGTTTCAGTTAAATGAAAAGAAAGCCACACTTAGGGCTAGATTACAAGTGGAGCGCTAATTTAGCGCCAGCCCGCAAACGGGCAAATTTGCCCATTTGCGGGTGCTCAATAAATAAACAGCCATTACAAGTTGCTGGTTATTGCTACCACAAGTTTACGGTAGCAATTAGCGCTTATAAATGTGCCCCAATTGCCCCAAAATACAGTGCAGTACATTTTAATTAAAAAAAAAATGTAGCATTTTTATTTTTTAATTAAATAACTCTAATAGGCAGTTTTTTGGGGGTAAAGTTAATCACTCAGCCTTGTTCACATTACTTAAACCATGCATGCATCTTCACAACTGAAGCCTTGATGGACAGCAAGGAGGGAGAGTTTTAAACAAGCATCCTCATTTCTTCATTGTTTTTTTTTATGCTTCTGCAGTCAGCCATTTTTTTTAATATCCTCTAATAGTGGAACATATAGGACATCAACCTGTTCTGATTTTGTTGCATAAAGAGACAGTAAAAATGAAGCATTCATGATTCTGATAGAACATACCATTTCACAGCTTTCAAATGTACTTCTATTATCAAATGAGCTTAGTTCTCTTGGTATCCTTTGTTTGAGTTTAAAGCTAAATAGCCTATAGCAGCATGCTCTCATGAGCGAAGTGCTTCCCAGCAATGCAACGCAAGCATGCGTTCACATTGCTGTCAACTTGAAATACCAGCGCTCGCTGGAATTATTCAGTGAAGCACAAATATCGCTTTCATAAAAGCGATATTTAGTGCTCCACTTGTAATCTGGCCCTTAATTATTTATATTGTATGGATCATTTCAAAATTTTATACATCAGTATGATTCCAAAAAATAAAGAATAATGTGTAAATGTTTGAATTGTTTGTCTATTTTGGTTGTTGAACTCCATTCCCTAATTTAAAATGCTGTGTAGGATGAATCAATTAAGAGTAATGAATAATCATAACAAAGTAACATGCCTCACTTAGATAACTATTGATGCTACTATCAGTTCTCTCTACATGGAAGCTAGTTTTGCATCTGTGACAAAATTAAATAAAATATATGTAGCAACATCTGGTTCTCAATTAAAAATCTGAATTATCACAGATTTGTGATGCTTTTCTTTACCTGCTCTAATTGTGATGTAATGCAGGACGGCAGTGTCTGGTGAATTTGGTGATTAACCTCTAGCATCTTAGTGATAGATCAAGTAATATATGCAAGACAGATGGAACAGCTTGATCAATTTATTTTATTACAAGGAACACTATTGACCTTGTGGTTGGGATTTAGTTGTATGTACTTTTATAAACCATCTTTTAAACATAGAAAATATATGTAGTGACTATGAGTTGATTTTAAAATTTAAGAAAATATATTTTATTTGTAATATCAGCATTTTATGTATGCTCTTCATAGTGTTGTTAGTATATAATTTGTTTTCTTATTTTCATTTTTATAAGGGGTGATATTGTGCATTTGCTGGCGTTCCCTTGGGTTTTATAGCTAGAGCAATTTTACTGCTATTTTCTGGTAGATTTCAACTTCCATATTATTCTTTGCAAATATTACATTTCAAACATGAACATTTGTGATAATAAAATATTTGATTCTTCTAGCACAACTATCTCCAAATATTAAATATTTAATTATACTCTACTTTATCTATGAACAATAAACTTAGTTTTTTAAGTTTATTTAATGTGATTCTATAATAATTAGGATATTGATGGTGATGATGATTATTATTCTAGTTAAAAAAAATTGTACCTAGTTAAAAAAAAAAATTGTACCTAGTTAAAAAAATACAAAGTTGCCTGTAAAATAAATATAAATCCTAAAATAGCTACAATGTAACTATTAGTTGTATTGTAGCTATATTAGGGTTTATTTTATAGGTATTTATTTTTAAATAGGAATAATTTATTTAATTATAGTAAATTTATTTATATTTCTTTAAATTATATTTAATTTAGGAGGGTTTTAGGGTTAGACTTAGGTTTAGGGGTTAATAACTTTATTATAGTAGCGGTGACGTTGGGTGCAGCAGATTAGGGGTTAATAATTGTAGGTAGGTTGCGGCGACATTGGGGGGGCAGATTAGGGGTTAATAAAATTTATTAAAGTGTTTGCGAGGCGGGATTGCGGTGGTTTAAGGGTTAATACATTTATTATATTGGCGCCGATGTCCGGTTGGCAAGAATAGGGTTGATAAGTGTAGGTAGGTGGCGGCGACGTTGGGGGAGGAAGATTAGGGGATTAATAAATATAATATAGGTGTCGGCAATATTGGGGCATAGGTAGGTTGTGGCAACGTTGGGGGGCAGATTAGGGGTTAATAAAATGTATTATAGTGTTTGCGAGGCGGGATTGCAGCTGTTTAGGGGTTTAATACATTTTTTATAGTGGCGGCGATGTAATCGGTCCGCAGATTAGTGGGTCAATAAGTGTAGGTAGGTAGGCAGCGACGTTGGGGGGGCAGATTAGGGTTAATAAAATTTATTATAGTGTTTGCGTGGCGGGATGTGGCGGTTTAGGGGTTAATACATTTATTATAGTGGGTGGCGATGTCCGGTCAGCAGATTAGGGGTTAATAAATGTAGGTAGGTGGTAGCGATGTTGGGGGGGGGGCAGATTAGGGGTTAATATATATAATGTAGGTGTCGGCAATGTTTAGGGACAGCAGATTAGGGGTTCATAGCTATAATGTAGGTTGCGGCTGTGTCTGGTCGGCAGATTAGGGGGTTAAATAATTTTATTATAGTGTTTTCGATGTGGGGGGGGGGCCTCAGTTTAGGGGTTAATAGGTAGTTTATGGGTGTAGCATGGTAGTTAAGAGCTTTATGTTCCGGCGTTAGCCCATAAAACTCTTAACTACTGACTTTTTATTGCGGTACGAGTCTTGGAGGTAGAGGCTATATCGCTCACTTCTTCCAAGACTCGTAATACCGGCATTAGGCAAATCCCATTAAAAATATAGGATACGCAATTGACTTAATGGGATTTGCGGTAGCCTCGAGTCGCTGAAAAAAACGTGAGCGGTACACTTGTACTGCCATACTCGTAATACTAGAGGCCGTTAAAAAAGCAGCGTTAGGGCCCCTTAACGCTGCTTTTTATGGCTAACGCAGAACTCAAAATCTAGCGTTTGTTTGGTTTGCCAGAATCCTTTATTTTGAATACATGTAAAGATTGTTCAAAAGGATAGAAAGAAAGAAAAAAATAAAAAAAAAATATGTTTTCTCATCTTTAAGTTTTACTTTTCAAAAATGTAACAGTACATTGTAAGACTGCTGAACCTCTAGTAGCAATTTCTTTTTTGAATTTTTCTTTAGCTTAATATAATCTCACTGAACTAAAAATGAAAAAAAAGTTATAGTTTCAAGTAAAATCAAGAAAGATTATAAGATACTGCTGCGTTAACACCTGCACCTAAAAAGGGACATATCCACAGGTTAATATTCAATATATAGCATTGCAACTGCAATTTATGTAAACAGTGATATCCTGCCTTTTTGTCCTGTATCTCCTTTATTGTCTTATTTTTGTATATCAATAAAGCTCTTTAAAAAAAAATGTTAACAATTGCCATTTTCCCCACCAGTAAATTACAATATTTGCTGCTTGTGCCTTTGGTTTGGTTTTGGTTTTATAAAATGCAGATAATAGCCTATATTAATTTAAACAAAAACTATTTCCTTTCTGATTACAGTACTCCTACTATCTATCTGATAGTACTATGTATACAAAAGTTTTAAAATCATATGAAAAAACCTTTAGGTTGATCGAATAGGAGACCTATTTAATCATCTACTTAAGTTAAAAAGTTAAGAAACTCAAAGGTGGTGAACTTCAGAGAGCCTGGACTTACATGAGTGAGCCTGTCCCACGAGGGCTCCAAAGCAGTGGTTGATGGGTAAGGTTATTGAAACGAGAATGTTGTCTTTGGTGTGAGTTGATGGCTGGCCATATACTGTTGTTAGGCTTGACAAGAGCAGTTTTTAATAGTATCCACTGGAAAATAGCATGTGCCTTTTATGGTCAAAGGTTATTAAAAGGTATCTTGGAGGATTAACGGGTGCAAATGTTCATCTGGTATAGATAATAGTATTTATAGATTAAGGCAATGATGCAACGGTATGTGCAATGATGCTGCAACATGAACCTAAGGTGATTTCGAAGTTATAAGTATTGTAACTTAATGCACTGTGTCAGTTCCCGTATATCACTCATAAAGCACTTTGTCAAGTGCTATATGGGTTGAATGGGTTTTCTCTGACCCGGAAAAAATGTATATGCCACAAAAACAATCCCATTAAGCTTATCAAGGGGGACTGGAATTCAGGCAACATTTTAAAGTACCAGACTTTACTGAAAGATGGCTGCAAACCTCTCTTTCATCAACCTGAATTAATTAAACTTTTTCCAATATATTCATCATTCTTTTTATGTGATTGTTATGTATTATATTTTAATGTGTAAGTTAAAAAAAAAGATAAAATAACAGTTGAGATCATTCATTTTCTTTTTACTGCAGTATGTGCATGCCAAATCTTATGTCAGATTATCAGCAAGTGGCTTTAATTATTTAGTTTGTAACAGGTGGCTTGTTTTTATTTTCTGCCTTAAATGACATCATATAATATTGTTAATAGAAAAACAATTTTATTCATTATTTAATTACATGTTTTAGCAACACATCTCCATAAACCAAGTGCAATGTATACAGACATGACCTTCCCAACAAAACATAAAATTATACAAATATTCAAAAATCTGATTTAAATGTATCGAGCAGCTTTTTCCTAACTGGAATTTAATATCTCCTTACTGTACAGATAACTATAAAATTGGAAGAGCATGGCAGATTGCTTCAAAATAAACATCCGGATGGGAAAGTCACAGCATGTAATTTTATTGGAAAGCTGAAATGGATCTCATCCAAGCAATCACAAAGCCTGCACTTTAAAATGATCAAGTTGACCTTTATAGTAATCAAATAAAAAATAACTTGGAAGGCATTCCTGTTTTAAATTTTGTCCTTTACTATAATATATTAATAATTTATGCACATTAACTTGAAAGGTTGCACCTAAACTACAATTTACTAACTGGTTGGGAAGGAAATTTAATCTTCTAATAGGTATATCATATAAGCATTTGCAAAGGTAAAATGTAATTGCATTTTCCGTGGCAGGAAACAATTACTTCTTGAAAAAACAATTTTTGATAGGTACGCAATATCTTTCTAAAATTTTAGTGAAAGTAAAATCATTCTTGAAATAATAAACAAGTCATTTAAACATCCAATCTTCGTGACATTGGGCTAAATACATTAAAGCTTCTTTTCAAGATAAACTTCTACAGTTAGACCAGTAAGGCACATTAGTTTCTATATGACACAGCTTCACTCTTAAATTTAGCATCTTTTATTTTTGACTTTTGGAATCACAAGCTCAGAGAAACCAATGAATTTCATTTTCAAAGATACAGAAACTATATTACATATAGCTCATTGGCTCAGTGCAATGTATATAATAAAACCATCAATCATGCTAAAACTATTTTCTATTGTAGAATTATGTGCTCCCTGTAGGAGGTGCTGTGTATTCCAGACGGTCTAACCTTATACTTAAATCTGCCCACTGTATGTTATAGTCCCCTTTGTAAACCTAATTCATGTATTCAGTCCTCATCTGCTCTCTATTGGAATAAAGCTGTCTTCTCACCGTCATCCTGGAAACAGCTTCTGACTCTTGGCCTGCTCTAGCTGCATGGGGCTTCATTTATCAAGCTTTGGAATTTAGCCTTAGAGCACTAGCAGTCTTAATCTGACTGGATGATTAACAAGTTCAGCTCTCATGCAATTGGTTGTACAAAGTTAGGGGTCAAGACTGCACAAGCATGTGCTTGTGCAATGGTAAATGCAGGCTGCAGATGTTACTCGCTCACCTTGATGCTGGGTTCCTGGCTGGGAAACTTGTATTTCTGAAGTATAATAAATGGAGACCATGGCCTCTATTTAACAAAGTCTGGCGGACCTGACAGTGCGGATCATGTCACCAGACCTCGCTGAATACGGAGAGCAATACGCTCTCCATATTCAGCATTGCACCAGCAGCTCACAAGAGCTGCTGGTGCAACGCCGCCCCCTGCTGATGCTCGGCCAATGGGCCGCCAGCAGGGAGGTGTCAACCAACCCGATCGTACTCGATCGGGTTGAATTCTGGCGATGTCTGTCCGCTTGCTCAGAGCAGGCGGACAGGGTTATGGAGCAGCAGTCTTTGTGACTGCTCCATTAGGAGCTTGATAGATAGGCCCCCATGTGTTCATAGTGATGATGTATCTTAGCATTTTATTAAGGCCATCATTTGATAAGTAATTCTTTTATTTATGTTATCTTACATTATAGTTAACATACAATTTTTTATTTAGTTTTTATTTAGTTTGCAGTTACCAGCTGTAGGGAAATGGACAGATTAGTTGGAGATACACCTTTATATATACATATATATTTATCTCATCCCAGCCATATATATATTTATTACTCTAATAATTCCTTGCAAAACTGGATGAACCCTTCAGTGTCTTAACAATATTGTAACTTAGTTGTGATTTGGCGTTTCTCTTTACAAACTAATATCAAATAAAATATTAAATCAATATACTTTGCATACAGTAAATTGCATTATAGGATTAATATTACCCTCACAAACTGTATTTTAGTGACACATTATCGGTTGACTTAAAGGGACATAATACTCACATGCTAAATCACTTGAAACTGATGCAGTATAACTGTAAAAAGCTGACAGGAAAATATCACCTGAGCATCTCTATGTAAAAAAGGTATGATATTGTACCTCACAATCTACTCAGCTTAGCAGTAAGGTTTTGTGTAAAAAGTTATACTCAGCTGCTGCCAGCTGCAGGTAAAAAAATAAAATAAAAAATGAAGAAATGAACAGCAGCCAATCAGCATCAGCAGTGCTGAGGTCATGAACTCTTTTACTGTGATCTCATGAGATTTCACTTAACTCTCATGAGATTTCATAGCAAACTTCCTTTAAACTGAATAGGGAAATAAGAAAATGCACGTTAGCTCGCCCCTTCCGCTGTTCCGGGACAGACATACTGATATGCTGCTTAGAAGTCCTTTACAATGGGATGTGGCTACTGAGAAACTTTTGAGGTAAAATATCTTTATTTTACCTTTTTTAGAGATGTTCAGGTGATATTTTCTAGTCAGCTTTTTACAGCTATGCTGCATCACGTTAAGGTGTTTAAACATTTGGGTATTATGGCTCTTTAATTTTAGCTTGTTTTGTGTTTTTATGAGCTCTTCTGTGTTAAATGCTATGTTTTCTCTGCACTAAGATTAGAGAGACAGCTAAATATAATCAAAATGCTGAATTATCATATTTGAAAAATATTACATGGAGGGGTGATCCAGAGATTTTATGGCAAGACAGGAGGCTTCATATCTTGCATCAAATCTTTACTGAATCCAAACAGCAGCAAAGCAAACATACAGAGAAAAAAATAATAACATAGTAACAAGACTGCACCAATCAGCACACAGCCGCCTAATAAACTGTAATGAACAAGTCCAGCACTTCATGTATTCATTTTTCCCCTCAAACTGTAATGTATTTTGATTATCTTTGCTTAAGATCACTAATCTGTTTATCTGTGCTTTAGAATATACTATAAACCATTATATAGGTTTTTTTCCTAGGATCTTTAGTCTCTATTCTGTTTATCTTGTTTAAGGCTTTTCTGTAAAACTATTATATATGGTTTCTTTCCTAAGTTCTTTATATTCTTATCCCTTTATGTTTCATATTCTTATCCTATATGTAATTGTTGTTTTATATTCTTATCCCTTTTATTTTTCATATTCTTATCTTATATGTAATTATTTTATATTGGAACAGGCAATAGGTTTACAGCCTGCATGATGTTTACATATTAGGGCCTCGATCCGATATGCAGCGTCGCCCGAAAAAGCCGGCTACGCCAAATTGTGCGCTGGTTTGGTATCACCTATATGGCGTAACCTAGAAGTTACACTCGTATATTTCTGCCTTCGGCCGTAGTTTTTTGACCCATAGACAGGTATACCAAACCAGCGCAGTTTGGTATCCAATATACAGCGTAAGGACTTACGTGGCGAAAATGGAGAAATCTTACTCCATTTTCACCTCGCCACAAATTGCAGGTGTAGTAAGCCTTATGCTGTGTATTGGAGCCCAGTAACTCCCTAAACTAGCTTCAAAATAAACCTAACGCATGCGCAATGTCTATCTACCTGTCAACCGCGATCCCCGCTGCAATCCCTAATAAAGTGTTTAACCCCTAAACTGCCGCTCCCGGACCCCATCGCTAGCTACATTATCTATATCACCCCCTAATCTGAGCCCCCTACACCGCCGGTAGCTAAATTAAATGTTTTACACCCCTAATGTGAGCCGCCTACCCCGCCACCCACCTACATTAACTATGTACCCACTAATATGATCCCCCTACAACCGCCGCAACCTATTTAAACTATATTACCCCCTAATGTGAGCCCCCTACACCGCCGCCACCTATATTAAATTATTAACCCTAATCTAATCCCCCTATACCGCCGCCACCTATATTAAATTATTAACCCCTAATCTAATCCCCCTATACCGCTGGGCACCTATATTAAATTAATTAACCCCTAAAATACTAAAATATCCCTACCACTAAACCTAAGTCTAACCATACAAATAGCCCTTAAAAGGGCTTTTTGCGTGGCATTGCCCCAAAGTAAACAGCTCTATTGCCAGCCCTTAAAAGTGCTTTTTGCGAGCCATTGCCCTAAAGTAACCAGCTCTTTTACCAGCCCTTTAAAGGGCTTTTTGCGGGGCATTGTCACAAAGTAATCAGCTCTTTTGCCTGTAATCTAAATCCCATTATACTGCTGCCACCTATAATAAATGTATTACCCCCTAATCTAATCCCCCTACAACCACCGCCACCTATAATAAATGTATTAACCCCTAATCTAATCCCCTACACCACCGCCACCTATATTAAATGTATTAACCCCTAATCTGACCCCCCTACACCATCGACCCTATATAACTATAGTAATCCTAATTATATTAGGGTTTAATATAGTTAATATAGTTATTATATTATATATATTAACTATATTAACCCTATCTAACTCTAACACCACTAACTTAATTATTATTAAAATAAATCTAAATAATATTAATAATATTAACTAAATTATTCCTATTTCAAACTAAATACCTACCTATAAAATAAACCCTGAAAATAGCTACAATAAAATTAATAATTACATTGTAGCTATTTTAGGGTTATATTTATTTTACAGGTAACTTGCTATTTATTTTAACTAGGTACAATAGCTATTAAATAGTTAATAACTATTTAATAGCTACCTTGTTAAAATAATTACCAATTTACCTGTAAAATAATTCCTAACCTAAGTTACAAATACACCTACACTATCAATAAATTAAATAAACTACAAATATCTAAACTAAAATACAATTAAATTACACTAAACTAAATACAAAAGAAACAAACACTAAATTACAAAAAATAAAAAAAGATTACAAGAATTTTAAGCTAATTACACCTATTCTATGTTCCGATCAGCCAATAGAATGCAAACTCAATCTGATTAGCTGATTGGATCAGCCAATCGGATGTGAACTTGAATCTGATTGGCTGATTGAATCAGTCAATCAGATTTTCTTACCTTAATTCTGATTGGCTGATAGAATCCTATCAGCCAATCGGAATTCGAGGGACGCCATCTGGATGACGTCATTTAAAGGAAACTTCATTCGTCGTTCAGTCGTTGGGCCAGCTGGATGTTCTGCGTCGGAGGTCGGAAAAAGCCGGAAGAAAGAAGATTGAAGATGCCGCTTGGAGGAAGACTTCGCCCCGATGGAGGACCTCTTCTTTGCCGCTTGGATGAAGACATCGCCGGGATGGAAGACCTCTTCTTTGCCGCTTGGATGAAGACATCGCCGGGATGGAGGACCACATTTGGATAAAGAGTTCGACCCGGCTGGGTGAAGACGACTCAAGGTAGGGAGATCTTCTGGGGGTTAGTGTTAGGTTTTTTTAAGGGGGGTTTGGGTGAGTTTAGAGTAGGGGTATGTGGGTGGTTGGTTATAATGTTGGGAGGTGGTATTGTGTTTTGTTTTTTTACAGGCAAAAGAGCTGATTACTTTGGGGCATGCCCTGCAAAAAGCCCTTTTAATTTAGAATAGGATAGGAGATTTTTTTTTATTTTGGGGGGCTTTATTATTTTATTAGGGGGCATAGAATAGGTGTAATTAGCTTAAAATTCTTGTAATGTTTTTTATTTTTTGTAATTTAGTGTTTGTTTTTTTTTGTAATTTAGTTTAGTGTATTTAATTGTATTTTAGTTTAGATTGTTGTAGTTTATTTAATTTATTGATAGTGTAGGTGTATTTGTAACTTAGGTTAGGATTTATTTTACAGGTACATTGGTAATTATTTTAACAATGGTAGCTATTAAATAGTTAATAACTATTTAATAACTATTGTAGCTAGTTAAAATAAATACCAAGTTACCTGTAAAATAAATATAAACCCTAAAATAGCTACAATGTAATTATTAATTATATTGTAGCTATCTTAGGGTTTATTTTATAGGTAAGTATTTAGTTTTAAATAGGAATAATTTAGTTAATATTATTAATATTATTTAGATTTATTTTAATAATAATTAAGTTAGGGGTGTTAGAATTAGATAGGGTTAATATAGTTAATATATATAATATAATAACTATATTAATCCTAATATAATTAGGGTTAATATAGTTAATATAGGTGGCGGCGGTGTAGGGGGATTAGATTGAGGGTTAATAATTTTAATATAGGTGGCAGCAGTGTAGGGGGATTAGATTAGGGTTTAATACATTTATTATATGGTGGCGGGCGGCGTAGGGGGATTTAGATTAGAGGGCAAAAGAGCTGATTACTTTGTGACAATGCCCTGCAAAAAGCCCTTTTAAGGGCTGGTAAAAGAACTGGTTACTTTAGGGCAATGGCCCACAAAAAGCCCTTTTAAGGGCTGGCAATAGAGCTTTTTTACTTTGGGGCAATGCCACGCAAAAAGCCCTTTTCAGGGCTATTTGTAGGGTTAGACTTAGGTTTAGTGGTAGGGAAATTTTAGTATTTTAGGGGTTAATTAATTTAATATAGGTGCAGCGGTAGGGGGTAAATATAGATAAAATAGGTTAGCGGCGGTGTAGGGGGCTCACATTAGGGGGGTAATATAGTTAAAATAGGTAGCGGCGGGGTAGGGGGCTCACATTAGGGGGGTAATATAGTTAAAATAGGTAGCGGCGGTGTAGGGTGGCTCACATTAGGGGTAATATAGATAATGTAGCTGGTGGCGGGGTCCGAGAGCGGCGGTTTAGGGTTTAATACATTTATTGTTAGGAGTGAGAGGGGGATTGAGGATAGAGGAGTATATGTGTCAGGCTATGTTCGGGGAGGCGTGTTAGACAGTACGGGTGGTTTATTAACTTAGTCAGTTTTTTTTATGCAGCGGCAGTTTCCGTAAGTCACTGGGCGACTCCAGAAATTTGTACTTATGCAGATTTCTGGACATCGCTGGTTTGTCAGACTTACGGCACTTTAGCAATCTGACGGCGGCCTTATATGGGATAGCTCGAGTTGTGAGCTAAAACTACGGGCGGCGCAGGATTCCCACGCTTGCGCCGAAACCCTGCGCCGTATATCCGGATTCGCGCCCTAGGCCGGTTTCCCAGGTCTTATTTCTTTTCCTTGCAAAGCTTTATTTAGTTCAGTGTGCAGAGTGTGTGTGGCCAGTAGCCAGGCCTCACTATTTCATTTTATATAGAACTTCTTTCCATCAGGTTCCGTGCTTAGGACCCTCCTTTTCTCTGCACATTATATTATATTTTAGACAAGTCTGTAGTTGCTATATTTATTTTCTAGCCTACAATTAATAGGTTTTTACTTGTGTGTTGTATTATTCATTGGTTGTAGTGGCGCCTTACCTGAGGTGACCGGGTTTTCTCTTTTTCTCCGGTCACCTTCTCTCATCCTCCTGATTGTGGTCTCAGGGAAGCCCGCCGCTCCCACCTCTGAACGCTGCAGCATTTTTTCTCTTATCCGGCTCTGGGTTGAGGGTTCACATGGACGTGCCCCTAACCAGTGTTATAAACCAGTTGGTCACGTGAGACGCGCCTCAATACGGCCCTGGATGGCTGCGTGGCGGTAGTGTTTTAGCCCCTCCTTTTTCATACTAGGATTTTGTATTATCTTAGTATGATGTCAGCATTATAGTCTAAGATTATATATAGTAATTTATGGCCATGTCACTCCTTTTCTAGCAGCCCCTGGTGACCCATCTGAGTGACCTATCTATTTATAAAAAATCTCTTTTACTTAATGATATGAAATCCTTAATTCCTTGCCTTCTAGAGCTTTCATATGGGGGATCTTTAGACAGTTTTAATCTAAGCCCTTTCACTTGTTAGACCCAGGTTTGATGGCCCTCTGGGTCTGACATAATTACAAAAGTATTTCTTGTTATAGACTATAAAGTAAGATATTAACCTTTTAAAAACCTACAGGAATCTGTATGTACGTGGATATTTGTGTGTGTATATATAAATATGTGTATATATATATATATAAATATATATATATATATATATATATATATGCAGGTCTTTGTGTCTAGATGTACCTATGCATGTTTTTATGTAGGCATATGTAGGGTATATTTACGTGTGTGCTTGTATGTACATATTTATGTGTATTGTGTGTTCCTATACATGTTTTTATGTATGCATGTTGTGTGTGTATATATACTGTATATATACACGTCTAGGTGTATACATGTACATGTTTGATATGTATACATTTGTATGTGTATATACGTGTGCATTTTGTCTCTTAAGGCTTGGTTTGGAGTCTGTAATTCTGTAAGTCTCTTTAAGCTTGGTTTGGATTCTGTGGAGTCCTCATAGAATAATACTATAGGAGATTGTTTTACTTAAATAGTAATATACGTCCAGAAATTAACGCCACTATGTCATTGTTTTTTATGCACATATATTCGGCTTAATTTTGGAAGCTTGTATTGCACAGGCTATTCAGTCTAAATTGCTCTTAATACATCTCTATCAGAGCGCAGTTTTAAATTCCATACAAATATATATATACATTCAGCTGCTTCATATTCAGCTGCTTCAGTTGTATTGAATATAAGGAGATTATCCTGTATTAGGATATATATATATATAGTATATATATATATATATATATATATATATTTATATATATACAGGGAGTGCAGAATTATTAGGCAAATGAGTATTTTGACCACATCATCCTCTTTATGCATGTTGTCTTACTCCAAGCTGTATAGGCTCGAAAGCCTACTACCAATTAAGCATATTAGGTGATGTGCATCTCTGTAATGAGAAGGGTTGTGGTCTAATGACATCAACACCCTATATCAGGTGTGCATAATTATTAGGCAACTTCCTTTCCTTTGGCAAAATGGGTCAAAAGAAGGACTTGACAGGCTCGAAAAGTCAAAAATAGTGAGATATCTTGCAGAGGGATGCAGCACTCTTAAAATTGCAAAGCTTCTGAAGCGTGATCATTGAACAATCAAGCGTTTCATTCAAAATAGTCAACAGGGTCGCAAGAAGTGTGTGGAAAAACCAAGGCAGCAAAATAACTGCCCATGAACTGAGAAAAGTCAAGCGTGCAGCCTGCCAAGATGCCACTTGCCACCAGTTTGGCCATATTTCAGAGCTGCAACATCACTGGAGTGCCCAAAAGCACAAGGTGTGCAATACTCAGAGACATGGCCAAGGTTAAGAAAGCTGAAAGACGACCACCCACTGAACAAGACACACAAGCTGAATACGTCAAGACTGGGCCCAAGAAATATCTCAAGACTGATTTTTCTAAGGTTTTATGGACTGATGAAATGAGAAGTGAGTCTTGATGGGCCAGATGGATGGGCCCGTGGCTGGATTGGTAAAGGGCAGAGAGCTCCAGTCCGAACTCAGAACGCCAGCAAGGAGGAGGTGGAGTACTGGTTTGGGCTGGTATCATCAAAGATGAGCTTGTGGGGCCTTTTCGGGGTTGAGGATGGAGTCAAGCTCAACTCCCAGTCCTACTGCCAGTTTCTGGAAGACACCTTCTTCAAGCAGTGGTACAGGAAGAAGTCTGCATCCTTCAAGAAAAACATGATTTTCATGCAGGACAATGCTCCATCACACGCGTCCAAGTACTCCACAGCGTGGCTGGCAAGAAAGGGTATAAAAGAAGAAAATCTAATGACATGGCCTCCTTGTTCACCTGATCTGAACCCCATTGAGAACCTGTGGTCCATCATCAAATGTGAGATTTACAAGGAGGGAAAACAGTACAACCTCTCTGAACAGTGTCTGGGAGGCTTGTGGTTGCTGCTGCACGCCAATGTTGATGGTGAACAGATCAAAACACTGACAGAATCCATGGATGGCAGGCTTTTGAGTGTCCTTGCAAAGAAAGGTGGCTATATTGGTCACTGATTTGTTTTTGTTTTTGTTTTGAATGTCAGAAATGTATATTTGTGAATGTTGAGATGTTATATTGGTTTCACTGGTAAAAATAAATAATTGAAATGGGTATATATTTGTTTTTTCTTAAGTTGCCTAATAATTATGCACAGTAATATTCACCTGCACACACAGATATCCCCCTAAAATAGCTATAACTAAAAACAAACTAAAAACTACTTCCAAAACTATTCAGCTTTGATATTAATGAGTTTTTTTGGGTTCATTGAGAACATGGTTGTTGTTCAATAATAAAATTAATCCTCAAAAATACAACTTGCCTAATAATTCTGCACTCCCTGTATAAACCTATATTAGGGCTTTATTTTATTTTTTTTAGCCTATATGAGCCTACATTAAAATTTATTTGGCCTGTTTTCAGGCTATATATTTTAGGCTATATTAGATAGTATTTGAGCCGGTATTAATGGCTATATTAGATATAAGCCAGTATAAATGTTTTCCTGAATATAGTAGTTCTGCCTAATTGAGGCTTCATTGTATAATAAGCTTGTATTAGGATACTTTGAATATAAGTATATTAGGCTATATTATATAATGAACCCTTATTAAGGGACAGTCTACACAGAATTTTCATTGTTTAAAAAGATAGATAATCCCTTTATTACCCATTCTCCAGTTTTGCATAACCAACACAGTTATATTATCCCCTTATCTCAGTGCGTTTAAGAGACATGCAGTGTAGCCAATCAGTGCAGACTCCTATATAACTCACCGGGAGTGAGCACAATGTTATCTATACGACACACATGAACTAGGTCTGTCTAACTGTGAAAAAAACTTTCAAAATGCTCTGAGCTAAGAGGCGGTTTTTAATGGTTTAGAAATCAGTTTGAGCCTAACTAGATTTAGCTTTTCAAAAATACCACCAAGGGAACAAAGCAAATGTAATGATTAAAGTCAATTGGAAAGTTGTTAAAAAATTGCATGCTCTATTTGAATTTATGAAACTTTAATTTTGGACTAGACTGTCCCTTTAAGCTTTATTAAATATGAGTATTTTAACCTGCGTTAGGCTATTTTGTTTTTTTGTATTTTGGCCTGTATTAAGGGATTACTGTAATTTTTATTCTTGGCATATATAACAATTATATAAATCGGGTTATAATGTTCAAAGAAATAATTTTGCACCTACTTGCAGTTTCAAACGATCCTTCTAATATATATAACATTTAGTTTTAAAATCTTCTAATGACGTAGGCTAAGACAGTCCACAAATATGGGCTGTACAATCGTCCATGTATTCAACCAATAATATTCAGCTTTTATGAATCTAATTAAAACATTTAGTCGGCATCTCGCGCATGCACAATCTGATCCGAGCTATAAAAAGTTATTCTTTCTGATGCCCAATAAGTTGCTCATTAATACTAGGGAGATTCTATATGCGGAACAGCACTTACCTTATTAGCGCAGCTCCGTCACCCGCTCTGCAATTTCAATACAGACAAAACACAAGGTGACGCATTCTCTGATGTGTCAGAAGCTTGTACAGGTGCATTGTGGATAATGTCCGCCATATTGTTACCTGGGTTCTCATGCAAGATAGGGCTAGGTAATCAGGTACCCACTGATTGGATTTGGAAACCAGGATTACTTTGTGAAACAATTGCAGGCAATCAGTAAGTTATTACAAAGTATGTGGACGTTAATAAGTGTCTTATTTTTAAACGTTTTATCTATTTTTCGTTTCAGGTCCCTTTAAGCTATATGAATATAATAGTCTGAATTAGTTTTTTCAAACATATATATTAACCGTTCTTAGGCTTTTCTATATAACTATATTTTAAGCCTGTTTAGGCTATTTTAAATATAGCTATATTAAGCATGTATTAATTTGTGCTGCAGTATCTGTTGGTGCTCTCCAAATATCTGATAATAATAATAAAAATAAGGCTCTATTAATTCCTCTATTAAGCCTATTATGGCTACGTTCTGTAACTATTTTAAGCCTGTATTAAGGCTCTATTAAATATAACTTTATTTAGCCTGTGTTTAGGCTATTCAAAATTCAAATTTTAGCCTGTTAATCTTTTCCTTCTTCTGAAGAGGACTTTTTGCTTACATTGTTTTGACCTTTGCTGTCACCCCCGTAAGTAAATCCTTTTCCCCCTCTTTTGAGGTGGATCATAAACCCTCTCAAACACACTCCAGAACTGTCTCCCATGCTTCAGTCTCTTTCAGCCCAGTATCAGTGTCACTTTTGCCCTCCCGCCCCTCTCCCGGGCGTCTCACTTAGGAGTATTGTTTAATCTGTTCTGTACTAACCAGCTTCTTTCTTAGTACTCCTCTAATCCTTTTACCTATTCTTTCCCTTGGAGGGATAGTCTAGTCGAAGGTGAATATTGGATTGGTTTTGGTTATACTATCTCTTTATGTTTAAGTGATTTTTATTGAAAATTGGTATATTGAAAATGAACAAGATATATAATTTCAATTACATCATAATAGGATCATAGCTGTTCACAGTGAAGACAGTCATCATTAGTGATTAATCCAATTCTCATAAGAATTTTTGGGATTTTTTGAAAGAAGAAGTGAGTCATAACACATCATTAGAAGATATAATAGAATATAGGAGGTGTTAGTAAGCGAGGATAGGGAGATAGGGGTTAAAAGGGGGAATGGAGGGAGGGAAAGGGGTGTCCCGACTGGCCCACTTTCTTTAAAATTACAGGGGAGAAAGTTGTTGTAGCTTATAAAAGTTTTTGGGTATAGAATGTCGGGGGGACTGTTTAAGTGTGGCCATCAGAAGACCCTTGATCCCATATGAATTGAATATTGCAGATCATGTCTTGTTTACCTAGATAACAGTAATGCATCCTTTCTAGCGTGAGGACATGGTCTACTTCAGATTTCCCATTGGGCAATAGACGGTATCTCACATGTCTTCCATTTCCCTAGGGATTAAGCGTTTTAGCGCAAGATAGCATTAGGAGAAGCAGCTTTCTGCGGTAAACGCAAGTGATTTTAGGAATGAGATTAAGAATTATAATTGAATGGGGAGAGTGTGACTGGTAACCCGCCCAGAGTATGGGCTATGTGTCTTTCTATTTGGTTCCAGAAGGTATGTAGGAGGGGGGCACGACCACCATATGTGGGTGAGGGTACCTTCCTCACCACATCGTCTCCAACACGTGGAGGAGGCATTAGGGTATATGATCCTCAGGCGCTGAGGAGTTAAATACCATCGAGCTAATATTTTGTAGTTTAATTCAGATATGGTCCAAGGATAGGGAGGCAGAATGTGTGTGTCGAAAGCTTGTCTCCAGGTCTCAGTGTCAAGGTCATCTTGGAGTTCAACTGCCCACTTAGTAAGGTATGTAGGTCTTTTTTCAGGGAAAAGAGCCCCTGAGGCATTTCTGTACGCTAGAGAGATGTGTGCTTCTATTATATTCGGAGTTAATACATAGCTGTTCAAAAGTGGTCAGGGGTCTAAGTATTATTTCTTTGTGTGGGCAGTGGGTGATCGCGTGTCTAATCTGTAGGTAGGAATACCAACGGTGGAAGGGTGGGGCCTAGTTCTTCATTAAGGGTAAGTCTGTCTTTGACTCCCGAGGTATTGGTCACTAAATAAACTGGTAGGGGACCCATGAGGGACTATTGGTTGAGTTGTGAGAGATATAGGTCGTGTTTGAGAAAGAGGCGATATCGAAGGAGGGGGGGTCAGGGGGGAAAGTACGGTAGAGATTCCCTTTGTGTGAGTGAGTACATCATCCCATACTTCTAGGGAAGCTTTAATATAGTCATTGTCTTGTATAGTGCGTGGTCTGGACTCTTTAGGAATCCCAAGGGAGGTCTCTTATGGGGTTAAGCCTGAGCTAGATGCCCTCATCTGTATCCAAAGCTTTGAGGGGTTGGCATGGTTCCAAGCTATAACCCTAGCTAAATGTGCGGCTTTATAGTAGTTGGAAAGATTAGGGACGGCCTAGGCCTCCATCTTCTTACTTAAATACAAGGTGTGCTGAGCTATCCTAGGGCGCTTGTATGGACCTTATCGAAGGAGTTAATCATTTTTTGTTGTGCTGAGAGAAAAGGGTTTCGGTAAGGGCAGGGAAGGGCCTGGAACAGATATAGGTATCTGGGACTATCATCATCTTCACCGTGTTGATGCGCCCTAGCCATGATAAATGTCCCTGTTTATGCCCAGTTATCTAGCGAGGGATTTAACGTTCGTTTGGAGGTTGATAAAGTTATCTGGAAAGAGTGTGTGTGGATCTTTGGAGATTGTCAAGCCTAGATATTTATGTTTGTCTGGTAGTGTAAACTTTGTTTGTCGAGTAATGGTACAGCATTTCTTGAGAGGGTTAGATTTATTGGCAATAGACCCGACTTCCTCCATGTTAATGGAGAAGTTTGGAAAACCTGTTTGTATGCGTCTAGGACTTTGTATGAGAGCGGGGAGGGAGGGTAGTTGGGGATTGTAGGGTGAATATCACGTTGTCCGCGAACAGTAGGGCATTTTGGGTAGCTGTCTCCGAATTTTAGGCCTTGTATATGATGACAGTGTCTAATTTGTAGTGCCAGTATTTCAACTGTAATAGCAAATAATAGGGGCGAGAGCGGGCACCCTTGACGAGTGCCATTGGAGATGGGAAAAGATTGGGATATATATTGTTGACTTTGATTTTTGCGCTCGGGTTATGATAAAGGGCCTTTATTCTGGAAATGAAGAGCTCGGAAAAGCCGAACTTTGACAGGGTAGACCAAATAAATTGCCAGTCCCACCCTGTCAAATGCTTTCTCAGCATCCGTCGAAAGCAAGGTTAGGGGGTGTGTGGGAAAGGGTGGGCTTGTTGGCTGGAGTGATGTAATCTAGTAGTGTTATCTTTCGCCTGCTCTCCCCTTAATGAAGCCCACCCTGATCAGGGTGGACTATGTTGGGCAATATCTCATTCATGCGGTTGGGCCTAAAATTTTGGCGTATATTTTCATGTCGATATTTATAAGGGAAATCGGTCCTATAGTTATTGACTACATCATTTGGGCTTGCCCAGGTTTAGGAATCACCGTGATTACTGCTTCTAAGAGGGAGCTGGGCAAAGCAGCACCTTGGTCTATATCGTTAAAAAGTGTCAGGAGTTGGGGGTTTATGTGTTCTTGTAAGAGCTGGTAAAATTTAGATTGAGGCCGTCTGGACCTGGGGATTTGCCATTTGGTAAGCGACTTAATGACTAAGTTAATATCCCCTCAGGGTAATGGGAGAGGTCTAAGAATTGTTTAATCGATCATCTGTAATAGAGGTTATAGGGACAGTGTTCAAATATGTTTCTATTTCCTCTTTCCTATCTTGTGATGCGGAGTCTGCTAGGTTATATAGTTGTTTATAGTAAGAGGCAAATGAGTTGACAATTTCTTCATTTTGTGGGTTGTACTCACCAGATAGGGTGGCGGATTGTCTTAATGAAATTGGAAAGCCTTTGTTGTTTTAAGGGGATCTGGCTAGTAGGCGGCGCTGATTTGTTACTTTCTATGAAAAATTTATATTTGGTAGTTAACGCTCTCATGTGGGCTTTTTGAATTAGAAATTTATTTAGGGCTTCTCTAGCGTCATTTAATTTGAAAGTTTGGATGTGGAGGATGGATCTGCTCTAAGAGTGGTTTCACAGGTGTTTAGTTCGTCGGATAGTGAAGTGAACTGGGCGTTATGAATTTTGCGTTGTGTGGCAGTGTGTTTCATTATTACCCCCCTAATAAAACATTTATAGGTCTCCCAATTGTTCGCTGGGTGCTCGTGTCTCTCAGGTTTGTTTAGGGTGAAGAATTCGGCCGAGAGTTTTTTAATGTCATCAACCGTTGCTTGATTAGTCAGTATATGGTCGTTGAGTCTCAGTGAATGTTAAGTATGTGGTTTGCTAGCCCATTTGAATTCTGTATGTACCATACTGTGATCGGACCAAGAGGTGTGCGTGATTTTAGACGTGTACAAGGGGCAGAAAGCAGAGCCCTGATCGCATAGTATGTAATCAAACCTGGATTACGTGTGTTGTGGATGTGAGAAAAAAGTGTAGTCTTTTCTGTTGGTATGTACTAACTCGCCAGGTATCAAATAGGTTGATAGATCGTTAAGGCTGCACAATTAGAGTTGAGAGTATTATTGCGCTGATAGGATTTTCCCACTAGAGGTATCTAGTGCTGGGTTCATGGGGAAATTAAAATCTCCTCCACCCGCAATGATGGGTCCTTTAGCTAGGTCCTCGTATCTTATTGACCAGGGTTTTGAAGAAGGTTGGGGGTGGGGTCTGTTTGGTGCAATAGGTGTTTACTAATGTAACCGGGGAAACCGTAACATAGACAAAAAGAATTAGGATCCTACCCTCAGTGTCTGTTTATTTCTGTAGTAGTTCGAATGGGAAGCCTCGTCTGAATGAAATACAGACCCCATTTTTCCTATTTGTACCAGAGCTATAGTAGTGTTGGTCAAAATATCTTTTAGATAAAGTGGGTTCGTTATTTTTCTTAAAGTGTGTTTCCTGAACCATAATAACGTCAATTTTCCATTTATAAAGTCATGAAATGCTATAGAGCGTTTTTCGGCAGAAAGAAAGCCCTTAACATTCTGAGTGGCTATGTGTAGTGTTTCTTCTTTATGGTGTATTGTATGAGACATCTTAATGTCGGGTGCCTATCACCAACCCACTTTTCGGTGTGAAGAGGCCAGACGGGACACCAAGTAGGAGAGGAGAAGGGTATCTACTGTTAGTGTTGGGAAGAGGGATTTCCGAGGAAAGGTTAGTTAGTAGGGGTCAGAGGGAATGGGAGAAGAGGAAAGAGAAGTTATGACTTTTTTGTAAATAAATACAGTATTAGAGTGAATAACAATATTTATAACAGTATTAATTTCAATCAACATTAATGTAAAATGTAAAATGTAAAATATATAATACAAGTATTGCGCTGAGAAGAAAGGAAAGAAGAGTATGCAGTAGGGTCTCAGCTCATAACCTGTAACTCTAATCTTTGAGCTTTGATCCTTAGTCTCGGGGGGCCTTTATTACAGGCCGGGTATCTGGGTAGAGTAAGGTAATATGATGTTCGACTGATTTTAGGTGGTATTGTTTTAGAATGTAGGGTAAGATAATGTCTTGTGGCATTACAAGAGTCTAGAAACGATGTGGTGATATTTTACAGGGAGATATAAAAATATCAGTGCAGGTATAACGAATCAAACTCAATAAATTCCATATCATAGTGCAATAGATTTTACCCTAATTTAAGGCACAATTGTAGTGCAAACAGAGCCTCAGTATCTCCAGGTCGTGATGTCTCTTTGGTTCAGAAGGTCTGTTCAGTGTCTCCGTATTCGTGTCTGGTGGGTAGTGGGGGTTAGCTAAGTGAGTTATGTGGAGTTCTTGTATTGCTGGGGTGTATTTATTTTTTCAGGGTTATCCAGAAGTACACATGCTGTCTAAGTCATTGTGGTTGGGTCTAAAGACTGGAAGTCACAGACATTTAGGTAGTCATTGTAGTGCGCCATCGTCTAACCTCGGTAGAGGACTCTGGACTGTGTAATAAGGTGTGTATAAAATTTATAACGGTGCCTCTCTATAGGAGCCTTATGCATATGAACCTCGGGAGAGGCCCAAACTGTATAATGAGGTGTGTGGTGGGTTTGTAACGGCGTCTTTTCATGTGGGCCACATGCAAATGATCTGCGCTGAGGGCTTAGGAAGAGGGAGTGGTGGGGTCTATACATACGGTCAGGTGTGTAGTGGAGGAGAGATAGTGTCTATTGGTCTGTTTAAGGTTCAATAGCGGTATGTCACCGATAGTAGGGAGATAAAAAGACAACAGAACATTTATAACATATTAAACTTTGTGGAAAGCATAACAAAACAGAATAGAACTTATCAACATTTTAAACATAATTCCAGACCAGTAGATTATATTGCTCTTAAGAATTTGGGATGCTACAGTCTATATGTATTGGGCATCTCATGCCTGGGAATCAAGGCCTAATAGAGGAGGAGAAAAAAGGAAAAAAAAAGAGGCATATATAGATAAACAGTATATTGCATTGCTTTTACTCATCTGATGAGTCTGAGTCCGGAGGTGCCTGAGTTATTGGAAGATATTTGTCTTCTTTTGGTCTGATTAGAGTCAGTGTCTGGATCTGTCTCCGCTGGATTTAAAACCTGTTGAAACCATCTTGAGGTCTTTGAGATGATTGATGGTTTGTTGTGTCAGGTGATGAAATTTTCAAAATGTTGCAGAATCTATGAATGTCAGAGGGAGAGGGACATTCCGTTTTCTTCCCATTTTTTCACCACTATTACTGAGGTGAGGAAATCCCCATCTGTAGGGGATGTGAAGTGAACGGAGTGTGCTGTTAGGGGTTGAAAGTCCCCCGTCGTTTCTGCAAGTGTTCTGAGTGAGAGGTGCTTGGTAGGATTTGAATTCGGATGACCTTGGAAGTGTATGCTTTGTTTTTATCCTGGCGGTATTATATATTTCTTCTTTTTGACAGTAATTTGGAAGTGTACCACAATGTCTCTTGGAGGGGAGTCATCTGGAGGCTTCGGACGTAGAGCTCTGTGAGCTCTGCTAGTGGAATGTCTAGGTTTTCAGGAGAGTTTTCTCTAAGTATGTCTGCAAAGAGGAGCTTGGAGAAAGTCTCGGATATCATTGTTTAGTACAGACTCTGGTATCCCCCTGAAGCGGAGGTTACCCCTTCGGTGCGATTTTCCAAGTCGTCAATTTTATCTTCGAGTTCTGAAATATGACGGTCTTGCTGGGTTTGACTCGTAGAGAGATGTGCAAGTTTTTGTGCTACCACAAACTCATGTTCTTCTAGGTTGTCAACCCTGTGGCTCAGGTCACCGATCTCCTTTTTCAGATCAGCGCATTCCTCTTTGATGCATGCCTTAACCTGCTCAATTAGAGTTACAATAGCTTTATATGTTATTGGGGTGTCCTCCTCTAGGCCATAGTTGTGGGTGCCGCTTCAGCGCTTGTAGGGGGACTATTGATATGCTCTTCTTCTATAGTGTCCGAGATGAACTCTGTTGTTTTTAGTCATGGACGGCTGGTCTGTCTGCTTAAAAGAAAGCATGAACTGCAGGCTGGGTAGATTGTTGTAGCTTTTGGGGGTTTATCTTGACGGGTGTTCTTTCTTTGTGACATAGTGTCTGGAAGTGGTGTTATGACACTTAGGTTAACTGAAAGCGCTGTCGCACACTGTACCCCCTAGGATTTTGCCCTCACAGGGCGATCACAGGTGAAGGGCAGATGGGGTATGACCCGTCACACCGTGGGTGTGTGGCGGGAAAGAGGGTGGGGGTTACGTGCGTAGAGTGCCCAATAGTCAGGAGCCCCTAGATAGAGGAATATGTGTTTTAAATCACTTGTCTGCTGCCAAGGAATTCATACAGGTCTGTGCATAACATTAATACTGAAGAAAGGGTGGTGACCGCCACTGATCAAAGGTTCTGATGTTGGGTATCCAAAGGGTTAGGTTAGGCCCCAATTATATTCTTGAAAATTTAGCCGTTTATTGAGGAAAATATAGAAGCTTTAATGAGGCTAAGACCATGGCGTGTCAGTAATAACAGCGCCTGTAATAGAATGACAGCATGCAGGGTAATCATCTCCCATCTATTCAACTGCAGTGCATGTAGCGTGAAACACAGCGTTACTTGTTAATCTGATGTGTCCCTTAATTTGGGGGTATTTCCACGTGGCTTTAAGGTAGGAGAAGGAGCCGTCTGAAAAAGATTGTTTGTGTATCTCAGTGAAGTGTCTGCACGCTAGTGGTCAGAGGATTGCAGCAGTTGCGTGTCCCACATAAGTATCGCATTCAGCGTGTGACAGTGGTTCCCATTTCAGTGGGTTGGAAGTGTGTCCCCCCTGTGATGTTTTGCGGTTAAGGCAAAATATGGCGTGCAGGCCTTACCGGGTGTTGCAGAGTGAGGTCCAGTCTGAGGGATGCGTCATGAACTGCAGCGTTGAAGATGCATATTGGTATGAGCTGCGAGGGTTTGTGAGGCAAGCATCGAGCGTTGATCTCGGTCCTGGAGGTAGATCCTGGGTGTCCCGGTCTGTGTGCTATTAAGTACGTGGTTTGATAGCGTTGCTTGTTGCGGTAAAGGCCGCAAGCCTAGGGAATCGCTATGACAGCGTACATGTAGAGGAGCAGGACCATCGGGTCTCCGATCAAGTGTTTAGGTGTTAGGAATATCTTGTAGTTGATGTGGGCTTTTTAGTTGAGCGTTAAGTCGTGGTTAAAAGCATTTTATACCAGGCCCGCAGTCAGAGCCTCAGTGAAGTGCGGCCATCATGCTCGGCTGCTCGCTCCGCCCCCCGTTTCTATACTATCTCTTTAATGTATTTTGTTTATCTCCTCTGGTGCTGTGCTGAGAGTCCATGGGGACGCATGCCTGACCAGTGACTAGCTCCGGTCGGTCATGCGAGCCACTGCTCAGCGCGACACTGGTTTCTCATTGTGGTTTTATTTATTTTACTTTCCTAGTTTTATTCTTCCTTTGAAATGTCTTTTCCTTGTGTATTTCTCTTTTCTATCCTCTTCCTTATTCTAAGTAGTTTTTTGCCTTTGAAAGTTTGCATCAGCTATGGCTGACATATTAAATCATCCTTAAGCCCTCAGAGGTATCCCTTAATTCCTATGAGACTTGCTCTAAACTCTGTAGCTCAATATAAGAGTCTCTTTTATCCTCACAATTAACTTGGGAAGACCCTATATTTCCCAGTCTCACATAGAGGCATAACTCCAGCTTGAAGGCTGTTAGCCCCTTCCCCGGGCTTTTCACATAGATAGACCCTGCTCCCCAGAAGTAAAATGGGGTTTAAAGAACCCTCCTTCCCCAGGGTTTTCAAGAGGGACATCAAAGTTTCGACTCTAATAAATTTTTGAAATTGTTCATTTTGTTTTGACATTTTTTATGTAAATGCTTTAAAAATGCAAAATATGAAGCCTCCTGTCTTGCCATAAAATTCAGATTATTATAGCCTATAGTAAATAAATAATCTTGATTTTATTACAGACAAGAGCACATATTGTCCCCCTTCTTTTCCCTCCCATTACATATTAATAAGATTTTGTTTTCTGGAAATTTCATCTAAATGATGTTATTGCTGTTGATTTTCCTTTTCTTGGATTGCTGTTACTTTGTGTTTTTTCTCTTTTCAGTGACTCTGTGGATTTTCTGTTCTCCTTATCTATGGTGATATCCAAGAAATGGAAACAACACACCTGTATCTTTCTTTAATAGGGCACGGAGTGACATACTTGCCAAGTCTCCTCAATATCCAAAAAATTCAAAGAACTCCAGCCACCATCTTCAATAAAAGACCTGTATTCTTTCATATATAGGGTCCCAGCAATATATACAACGTTTCAAGCCTGCACTAGGCTCTTAGTCATGTACATCTTAATTATACAGGTTCCTGCCTTTTATACCTGCACCTGTTGTTCATTAACCCATTCCATGAAAACATAACTGTTGCAACAGCGGCATCTTGTGGACGCATATCATTTTGCATCAATATTTATTTCTTATGTTTTATAAATGGAATAGGTGAATGACATCTGTATATAAATGTTAAAAACAACAACATAAAACCTATATATACAATTAAAAGAGGAGCATAAAATCTGACCAACTATAAATAATGCCATCTGTATAATTAAGATGTACATGACTAAGAGCCTAGTGCAGGCTTGAAACGTTGTATATATTGCTGGGACCCTATATATGAAAGAATAAAGGTCTCCTTACCTATGGACCAGGTCATCTGTTGTTTCTCTGTTCCTGGGTATAACTGTTCCATTTTGGCATAGGATGGATATTTTGGAGTTGTTTTCTTCATGACTGGTTACGTTGTCTTATGATCAAAGAAAAGAGGAAGTGCTGGACTTGTTCATTACAGTTTATTAGACTGCTGTGTGCTGATTGGTGCAGTCTTGTTACTATGTTATTATTTTTTTCTCTGTATGTTTTCTTTGCTGCTGTTTGGATTCATTAAAGATTTGATGCTAAATATTTGCCTCTTGTCTTTACTAAAATCAAGATTATTTATTCACCAAAGGCTATAATAATATGAATTATCCTTGCAGATTTTGTGCTTACAAGCACTTTATCATAGGATGAGTTAATTCCAATTTAAAAAAAAAAAAAAAACTTATACTGACTGAACAAATCTGAATCATACTCTATTTGGTATATTACCTCAGAATGTCACTATAAAACCTGGGAATTTAAAGTAAATAATCTCAGTAGATTTGTAATAATTTAAATTAAAAATGATTTATATTTCTTTCATTTTCCTAGAGAGATGGTGCCTGTGTCCTGCTTTGTCTATGGAGCTGACAATGTTAAATATAAATCAAATGTTGTTATTGGTTTGTAGCTTACTTAAAATGGCAGTAAAGTCAAAATTAAACTTACCTATATTAGACAGATCATGCAATTTCAAACAACTTTCCAATCTACTTCCATTATCTAATTTTTTACATTCTTTTTGTATCCTTTGTTGAAAAGCATGCCTAGGTAGGCTCATGACAAGCAGTGCTTGATTGGTGGCTGCACATGTCTCTTATCATTGGCTCACTATATGTGCTTAGCTATCTCCCTTCAACAAAAGATTTTAAAAGAATAAAGCACATTTGATAACAGAAGTAAATTGGAAAGTTGATTACAATTAAATGCTGTATCTGAATCATGAAAGAAAAATGGTAATTTCCCTTTAAGAGAGTATAGGCACTATTTGATCATCTGAAGAGTGTAAGGAGTTTACAAGCATCTAGCAATCCTCTACTCTTATATTTTACATTGACCCAATGGAATGGATTACCATTAAGTTTATGGCATGACCACATACCCATATGTCTTGCCTGGATTCAGTGCAGATAATTTGCTTGATCTATATTCAACAGACATAAGATACTTTTCTGATTCCAGAATCTTGCAAAAACATACCAGTCTTTATAAGAGTATTTTTACATTTTCAAAATCTTAGAATATTTTACTCTTGCTACATTCAGACTTCTGAAGATTAGGAACATCAGGCCTGCCAGAAGTGTAAAAGAAACCCAGCTGTAACTAACCATAATGTAACCAAAATAAGTAGTATTGTATTACCTAAATCATGTAAAGCTCCATGTGTACAAACTATTAACCCTTCTAAGTGACATATGTATATGACTTAAAGTAAATGTTTCATATGTATATGTATATACATTTATATTTTTAATATAGATTGTTAGCATTATGCTGCAACACTCATTGCTCACTATTTGACTGTACAATGATGGATAATTATAACTGTAGATGGTAACATTTTCCAGGTTAGAAAATGAGAACAGGGTCCATTTATCAATTTCAGGGCAGACAAGGGAGGTCATCTTTGAACCTGTCGACCTCGCATCACAACTATACTGCTGCATGCATTTATCATGGCCCAAGCTGCTACTTGTGCAACTCCAACCCCTGCTTGCGTGCAGCTTTCAATAACCCTGGTCGGACATGTCATGGGGTATTGAAAACCCCCCATCTAAGAGTTGTCATATAGGTTAAGAAGCAGTGGTCTTAACTAGGATCTTTGCTCAAAGAAAAAGTAGAGCAAAAAAAAATCTAACACTTTGATCACCAGAATATTTCAGTTCCTTTATACAGTTCTTTCATTTCTTTGGTACTTTTGAATTTCCTCTAAAATGATTTCATTATATATTGGCTTATTTGAATGTTTACACACACTTTTTATTTTACCATCCACTGAAAAGTGTGCTGAAAGCATTTCCCACAACAAAAAAATGCCAAAACACGGGGTTACAATCTAAAGTTAGAGGGTAGCAGATCCAGGAGAAATGTGAGGAAGCATTTTTTACAGAAAGGGTGGTGGATTCATGGAATAAACTTCCAATTGAGGTGGTAAAGACACTGGGGTAGATTAATTAATAGTCGAGCGGACATGATTCGCTGTAGCGAATCATGTCCGCTCGTCCTTGCTAAATGCCGACAGCATACACTGTCGGCATTTAACATTGCACAAGCTTTTCTAGTGAAATGCTTGTGCAATGCCACCCCCTGCTAACTGGCAGCCAATCGGCCGCTAGCAGGGACTGTCAATCAATAGGTGGCGGACAAGTTAAGGAGCAGCGGTCTTATCGCTGCTTCTTAACTTCCATTTCAGGTGAGCCTGAAATGATTGGGCACAGAAGCAGCATACACTGCTTATTAAATGGAGCCAAAAGACTGTGAAGGAATTAAAAAATGCATGGGATATGCATAAGCCTATCCTAAGAGAAAATGAACATGTTATATGGGTAGACTTGATGGAGCTTTTTGGTTCTTATCTACCATCAAATTCTAAAGCCTAGATTTAGAGTTTTGTCGGTAAAGACCCGCGTAGCTAACGCTGCTTTTATTTCCAGCACACCCTTAAGACAACGCTGGTATTTAGAGTTTTCTGCCGCCCCGCTATCGCTGACACCTGCATTACACTATTAACCCCTAATCTGCTGCCCCTAACATCGCCGACACCTCTTTTATATTTATTAACCCCTAATCTGCCCCCCCAACATCGCCGCTACCTTACCTACACTTATTAACCCCTAATCTGCTGACCGAACCTCGCCGCCAATCTAATAAAGTTATTAACCCCTAAACCGCCTCACTCCCGCCTCGCAAACCCTATAATAAATAGTATTAACCCCTAATCTGCCCTCCCTAACATCGCCACCACCTAACTTCAAGTATTAACCCCTAATCTGCCGACCCCGCTATCGCTGACACCTGCATTACACTATTAACCCCTAATCTGCCGCTCCGGACACCGCCGCAACCTACATTATACCTATGAACCCCTAATCTGCTGCCCCTAACATCGCCGACACCTCTTTTATATTTATTAACCCCTAATCTGCCCCCCAAACATCGCCGCTACCTTACCTACACTTATTAACCCCTAATCTGCTGACCGAACCTCGCCACCAATCTAATAAAGTTATTAACCCCTAAATCGCCGCACTCCCGCCTCGCAAACCCTATAATAAATAGTATTAACCCCTAATCTGCCCTCCCTAACATCGCCGCCACCTAACTTCAAGTATTAACCCCTAATCTGCCGACCGGACCTCGCCGCTACTATAATAAATGTATTAAGTCCTAAAGCTAAGTCTAACCCTAACCCTAACACCCCCCTAAGTTAAATATAATTTTATTCTAACAAAATAAATGAACTCTTATTAAATAAAGTATTCCTATCTAAAGCTAAATACTTACCTAAAAAATAAACCCTAATATAGCTACAATATAAGGAATAATTATATTGTAGCTATTTTAGGATTTATATTTATTTTACAGGCAACTTTGTATTTATTTTAACTAGGTACAATAGCTATTAAATAGTTATTTACTACACTATATAGTTATAACACTACACTATCAATAAATTAATTAAATAAATTACCTACAATTACATACAATTAAATAAACTAAACTAAATTACCAAAAAAACAAGCACTAAATTACAAAAAATAAAAAATATTACAAGAATTTTAAGCTAATTACACCTACTCTAAGCCCCCTAATAAAATAACAAAGCCCCCAAAATAAAAAAAAATCCCTACCCTAATCTAAATTAAAAAAGTTAACAGCTCTATTACCTTACCAGCCCTTAAAAGGGCTTTTTGCGGGGCATGCCCCAAATAAATCAGCTCTTTTGCCTGTAAAAAAACACAATACCACCCCCCCAACATTACAACCCACCACCCACATAGCCCTACTCTAACCAAACCCCCCTTAAATAAACCTAACACTACCCCTTGAAGATCTCCCTACCTTAAGCCGTGTTCACCCAGCCGGGCACCGATGGACCAAAGAAGACATCCGGAGCAGCAGAAGTCTTCATCCTATCCGGGCAGAAGAGGACATCCGGACCGGTAGACATCTTCATCCAAGCGGCATCTTCTATCTTCATCCATCCGGAGCGGAGCAGAGCCATCTTCTTCCAGCCGACGCGGATCCATCCTCTTCTACCGACGCCTACTCGCCGAATGACGGTTCCTTTAAATGACATCATCCAAGATGGCGTCCCTCGAATTCAGATTGGCTGATAGGATTCTATCAGCCAATCGGAATTAAGGTAGGAAAAATCTGATTGGCTGATTCAATCAGCCAATCAGATTCAAGTTCAATCCGATTGGCTGATCCAATCAGCCAATCAGATTGAGATTGCATTCTATTGGCTGATCGGAACAGCCAATAGAATGTGAGCTCAATCTAACTGGCTGATCCAATCAGCCAATCCGATTGAACTTGAATCTGATTGGCTGATTCAATCAGCCAATCAGATTTTTCCTACCTTAATTCCGATTGGCTGATAGAATCCTATCAGCCAATCGGAATTTGAGGGACGCCATCTTGGATGACGTCACTTAAAGGAACCTTCATTCGTCGGGTAGTCGTCGTTGAAGAAGGATGTTCCGCGCCAGAGGTCTTGAAGATGCAGCCGCTCCTCGTCGGATGGATGAAGATAGAAGATGCTGCTTGGATGAAGATGTCTGCCGGTCCGGATGTCCTCTTCTGCCGGATAGAATGAAGACTTCTGCCGCTCCGGATGTCTTCTTTTGGTCCATCGGTGCCCGACTGGGTGAACACGGCTCAAGGTTGTAATGTTGAGGGGTGGTATTGTGTTTTTTTTACAGGCAAAAGAGCTGATTTTTTGGGGCATGCCCCACAAAAAGCCCTTTTAAGGGCTGGTAAGGTAATAGAGCTGTTAACTTTTTTAATTTAGATTAGGGTAGGGAATTTTTTTTATTTTGGGGGGCTTTGTTATTTTATTAGGGGGCTTTGAGTTGGTGTAATTAGCTTAAAATTCTTGTAATCTTTTTTTATTTTTTGTAATTTAGTGTTTGTTTTTTTGGTAATTTAGTTTAGTTTATTTAATTGTATGTAATTGTAGGTAATTTATTTAATGAATTTATTGATAGTGTAGTGTTAGGTTTAATTGTAACTTAGGTTAGAATTTATTTAACAGGTAATTTTGTAATTATTTTAACTAGGTAGCTATTCAATAGTAAATAACTATTTAATAGCTATTGGACCTAGTTAAAATAAATACAACGTTGCCTGTAAAATAAATATAAATCCTAAAATAGCTACAATATAATTATTCGTAATATTGTAGCTATATTAGGGTTTATTTTACAGGTAAGTATCTAGCTTTAAATAGGAATACTTTATTTAATAAGAGTTAATTTATTTTGTTAGAATAAGATTATATTTAATTTAGGGTGGTGTTAGGGTTAGGGTTAGACTTAGCTTTAGGGGTTAATACATTTATTATAGTAGCGGCGAGGTCCGGTCGGCAGATTAGGGGTTAATACTTAAAGTTAGGTGGCGGCGATGTTAGGGAGGGCAGATTAGGGGTTAATACTATTTATTATAGGGTTTGCGAGGCGGGAGTGCGACGGTTTAGGGGTTAATAACTTTATTAGAGTGGCGGCGAGGTCCGGTTGGCAGATTAGGGGTTAATAAGTGTAAGTAAGGTAGCGGCGACGTTGGGGGGGCAGATTAGGGGTTAATAAATATTATGTAGGTGTCGGCGATGTTAGGGGCAGCAGATTAGGGGTTCATAGGGATAATGTAGGTGGCGGTGATGTGCGGTCGGCAGATTAGGGTTTAAAAAAATGTATTATAGTGGCGGCGATGTGGGGGGGCCTCGGTCGGTTTAGGGGTACATAGGTAGTTTATGGGTGTTAGTGTACTTTAGAGCCCAGTAGTTAAGAGCTTTATGAACCGGCGTTAGCCCAGAGAACTCTTAACTACTGACTTTTTTTGCGGATGGAGTCTTGTCGGTAGAGGCTCTACCGCTCACTTCAGCCAAGACTCTAAATACCAGCGTTAGGAAGATCCCATTGAAAAGATAGGATACGCAATTGGCGTAAGGGGATCTGCAGTATGGAAAAGTTGCGGCTTGGAAGTGAGCATTATACCCTTTCCTGGCTGACTCTAAATACCAGCGGGCGGTAAAAAGCTGCGTTAGGAGCCCTTACCGCTGCTTTTGACGGCTAACGCCAAACTCTAAATCTAGGCGTATGTTTCTAAGTTTAACCATGGTAAGCGCAACTTCATTATTAACTTGTGGTTTTACTTTCTCTCTTATGCAGAGTGTATTCTGGTACCTATGTTTTATATATCAATGTGAGACATTGTTTAAGACATATAAAAGTTTTTGTTTGTTTCCTGCTCAATTACTTTTTATATAACAAACTATGACAAGTTCCTGATTGACACATAAAAGGTGAAAAATAATCTGTAGCAGTTTTTACATTCTTTACTCTTTCTTTTTTTCTACTTTTGCTTTGGTAGAAATTACTGTAAATTGGCTTTTTTCACTAGTTTGTTCTAGTTGGGGGGGTAGGGTGGTAACTTACTTTTAGAGTAACAGAGTATACATTGACATATTATACTCAGATTATACTCATATTATATAACATTAGCAAAAGATTATTCCTATATCAACAATAACTTCTAAATCAATTATGATTTTATAGTTATTATAAGTCAGGCAGTATTGATTTTAACTCATTTTTGCTCTAATGCAGCCTGTCATTGATTTACATTCATCATGATGAGATATGATCCTCCTCTTCATATTTGTAGTATTAATGATTATCAGTATAACAGCCCCTCCCTTGATATTGCATTAGCAGCAGTATGTTTCTCATCACTGAGCATCCACTCATTGTAGTAACATGGATTGATTCTAGAAATGAACTTAGTATTGTCAAACAAAAAATCTGAAATAACATCATCTTAATCATCATATCCAGAAGCACAATCATTTCTACTACCGTAAATTAGACAGCATTTTTTTTAAACATTATGCCCAAAAAGCTCTCCCCCCACACACTACTTATCACCATCTTAGGTCCTGGCAGTATGAAATGTTAGGGCTATTTTTTTTATATTAATTTTATTATGTTTTTATTTTCTGATCCCTCACAATTAGTGCTCCCTTACCATATGAAGGCAGATGCGCATGCGCCTCTGTGTTGGATGTATGTACGCTCGGCAAAGTACTGTGTGAAAAAATATTGCATAAAAAAAATATAAGGGCTCAATTATATGAGAAAAATCACAGTGTTCCTTACTCTATAAGCAGTGTGCTTAAAAGCCTTTTCTCATACCATATACATTGATCTATATTACAAAGAGCATGTGAAAAGTGGTGTAAAACAACACTTTAAATACCTTGAGTGAGATATTCCACAGACTGGTCCACAGGAAAGCTTAGACTCCATGCGCCCAATCACATATGCCGCGTCGCGCGCAAAACCTGGCGTCGCCAATTTTTTTGAGAATCAAGTGATTACATATATACGGCGCCTAATAAAAGTGTGTTGTGTATATTTTTTCCCATCGCCTGCTGTTTTTACTCCCATAAACTAACACAGAACCAGTGTTGCAAGTCTTATTAAGTATTATATATTAAATGCAAGGAGTTAGGTGGTGAGAATGGAGAAATTTTACTTGCGCTGAATATATAAGTACTGTAACTCCCTAAAGCCTAAGCAAATACCTAACGCATGCACAATATGTGCTTCTCAACCCCCCCACCACAATAACTAATAAAATGTATTAACCCCTAATCAACCAACCATCCCAATCACAAATTACCTATCAACACTATTAACCCCTAAACCACCAACCCCCACATCACAAAATACCTATTAACGCTATATACCCCTAAACTGCCAACCCCCAAATTGCAAAATACCTATTAACACTATTAACCCTTAAACTGCCAACCCCCCACAATGCAAAGTATAAATCTAATAACTAAGCCCCGTAACCCAAAACCCCCTACGTTAACCTCAATTAAACTACCATTACATAAAATAAAAAAAGGCTATTCATTAAAAACTATCAAAATAACTCATATCCCACTCCTGGTTTAGCCACAATGGTGTTTTTGTTTTCAGTTTATAAATCCAATACAGTTCTTTTTTTCAAAAAGAAAAAACTCCTATTTCCTCCTCTCAATGGAGGATACAAAATATAAATAACAAATAACAAAATATAAATAACAGAGAACTTTGGTTTACTTGTAAAATGAAAACCATTAAAATGTTGTGCCACACTCGATTCTTTGATATAATTATTTATGTCTCTTTTGTGTTCACCTGTCCTTGACCTCAGACTACATGAGGTTTGTCCTATGAATTAGTCATGGCAAATGGAACATTCTAGAAGGTATACCACAAACTCAGTGCTACAATTTACATAATTTGCAGAATGTTTGATTATTTTGTTGATTAAAGCTTTTTATGATTAATTACCACTCCTTATATATATTTATATATATTTATATAATCTTATAGATCCAGTCAAACCAGCTCTAAGACCTACCCAATATAATAAAAAGTTAGCAGGAAAACCAAAGGTCTGAGTCTAAGGGTGCAAGGAGGAATAAAAAAAATCAAATAAGTACAAAGCAGTAAGAAAGACAAGAATACAGAGAATGATAGAAAGAATGTACAAGGATTCCTTAGCCAGCACTTTCCTATTCTATTACCATCTATATATTAGATATATTGCACCAGAGGGGTAAACAACATCAAGGACAAAGCACAAATTAACGAACGTACACCTCTATTAGCAAAAAATATCACTTTATTAACTACCATCATCTAGAGCATAAAAGCATACTAAAAATACCCTAACTGAATAAAAACAAGCTAGAATGAACCTATGGCCACAGGATACAGAAAATCATATAACATCAATTCAACATATATATAGTGATGTCCCGAACTGTTCGCCCGCGAACGGTTCACAGCGAACATAGCTTGTTTGCGTTCGCGTTTGTGGGCGAACACATGGCGATGTTCGATCTGCCCCTATGTGTCATCATTGTGGAAACTTTGACCCTTTATGTCACAGCCGCCTGACACATTAGAGCCAATCAACATCAGACACTCCCTCACAGACAGTCCCAGCTACTCGGAATCCGCCATTTTAGACTCATAACGACCTTGCTTTCTTAATGAGAGGACGTGTTGTGTTTTTGCTCCTGACATTAATAGGAAAAACATAGCTAGGCTAGTGTATTTAGTGTCCAGAAGGACTCCACTCATCTCTGCTGCAAGCACAGCACCCCAAAAAGCCCTTTTTAGGGCTATATTTCGTGCCGTTTTTTTTTTTTCGTTTTATTTTTATTAGCATTTGCCTGGCTTTCAGCTGTGTGTTTAAGGCTCACAGCATATGCTGTGACTACTGTCACCACTGATATCTCCCTAACAACATTAGTTTCAATTTAACTAACCCAAAAATTTAATTATTTTTCTAGTGTCATTTTTTTCATTTTCTATCAGGCCAGTGTCACACAGCATATACTCTGGTTCATTGCTCTGTGCCAGCCAGCAGCCACCAGTGTTAATATCCGTTTATAACATTATTTTAAATTTAAAAAAAAAAAAAATATATATTTTGCTAGTGTAATCTAATTACATTTACTATCATGCCTGTGTCTGTCATGCTCACTCAGCATTAATATACCTCCTTTTTTTCAGTATTTTGGTTAATTGGTCTGTGCCAGGCAGCCACCCAGCACTCATATCTATTCTTCTTCACCTTAATTTTAATATATATATAAAAAAAAAGTTTAAATTTGTTTGCTAGTGTAATCTAATATAATTTTCTATCCGGCCTGTGTGTTTTGCTGACATAGAGAGGCTACTGTGTTTACTTGCTGCCCTCCCTAGTCTATGAGCCACGACTCATATGTGTTTAACCTTTTTTTAATTTCCCCCGCCAAAAAATAATTCCAATCATTTTTCTAGTGTAATCTAATAGTATTTTCTATCAGGCATGTGTGTATCTGACTTACAGAGCCTACTGTTTTTAATAGCTGCCCTTCCAAGGCTATCAGCCACGACTCATATGTATGTGCTTAAACTTTTTCTTAAAATTTACAACAAAAAGTCTTTAAATCATTATGCTAGTATAATCTAATTGTATTTTCTATCAGGCCTGTGTCTAACTGTCTATCTGACTTACACAGCATACTGTTTTTATAATTGCTGCCCTACGTAGGAGCCAGCCAGTGCGACCACTCATAGAGTCATATGTGCATTGCACTTCTTAACATAATTTTAATATTAAAATTTAAAATTTTAAAATATTTTGCTAGTGTAATCTAACTTAATTTTCTATCAGTCCTATGTTTTTGTCACTTACACAGCATACTGTGTTAAATTGCTGCCCTACCTACCATCCACGACTCATATCTGCCAGCCTGTCTGCCAGGCCCAAGTAGCCAATTAGTGGCACCAATCAGAATTCTTGTAACAGTAATTAAAAAAAAAAATCATAATTTTTTGGACTTCAAATATTCAGTCTCCTAGGGCCATTGAATTTCATTTACCTCCTGCCTGCCACTGCCAGCCTTTTGTGCCAGGGCCGTCTAGCCAACTATTTACACCAATCATAATTGTTGTCACAGACAGTATAGTTAGTAATTTAAATAAAAAAATTTTTTAGTGTTGATCTTAATCCTCAGTTTGTTCGTGCCCTAGAATTGCACTTTTCTACTGCCTTCCAAGCCTGTGTGCCAGGCCTACTTGAAAAATATTTACACCAATCATAGTTGTTGTGACAGTATTCTTAATAATTAAAAATTAAAATTGTTGGTAATAGTTGTTGTGAATCCTCAGTTTTCTGGTGCCAGTGAATAGCACTTTCCTCCTGCCTTGCAGCCTGCTGTGTGCACAGCCCACCTAGCCAATTATTGCCAGCAATCATATTTCTTTTAACAGTATTGCAAAAATTGTCAATCATCACTGTTTTGACTGTCAGTAATCAGTCTCCTAGTGTCCTTGAATTGCATTTACCTCCTGCCTGCCAGCCTTTTGTGCCAGGCCGTCTTTCCAACTATTTACACCAATCATAATTGTTGTCACAGTATAGTTACAAATTAAAATTAAAAAAATTCTTGATTGTTGATGATCTTAATCCTCAGTTTGCTCGTGCCCTAGAATTGCACTTTTTTACTTCCTTGCAAGACTGTGTGCCAGGCCTACTTGAAAAATATTTACACCAATCATATTTGTTGTGACAGTATTCTTAATAATTAAAAATTAAAATTTTTGTTAATAGTTGTTGGGAATCTTCAGTTTGCTGGTGCCATTGAATAGCACTTTCCTCCTGCCTTGCAGCCTGCTGTGAGCCAGGCCCAGCTAGCCAATTGTTGCCAGCAATCATATTGTCTTTTAACAGTATTCGCTAAAAATTGTCAATCATCACTGTTTTGACTGTCAGTAATCAGTCTCTAGTGTCCTTGAATTGCAACTACCTCCTGCCTGCCAGCCTTTTGTGCCAGGCCGTCTTGCCAACTATTTACACCAATCCTAATTTTTTGTCACAGTACAGTTACTAATTAAAATTAAAAAATTCTGATTGTTGATGATCTTAATCCTCAGTTTGCTCGTGCCCTAGAATTGCACCTTTGGTTTAACATCCTTGCAAGGACTGTGAGCCAGGCCTAATTGAAAAATATTTACACCAATCATATTTGTTGTGGACAGTATTCTAATAATTAAAAATAAAATTTTTGGGTAATAGTTGTTGTGAATCCTCAGTTTGCTGGTGCCATTGAATAGCACTTTCCTCCTGCCTTGCAGCCTGCTGTGAGCCAGGCCCATCTAGCCAATTGTTGTCAGCAATCATATTTCTGTTAACAGTATTGCAAAAATTGTCAATCATCACTGTTTAGACTGTCAGTAATCAGTCTCCTAGTGTCCTTGAATTGCATCTACCTCCTGCCTGCCAGCCTTTTGTGCCAGGCCGTCTTGCCAACTATTTACACCAATCCTATTTTTTTGTCACAGTATAGTTACTAATTAAAATTAAAAAAATCTTGATTGTTGATGATCTTAATCCTCAGTTTGCTCGTGCCCTAGAATTGCACTTTTATACAGCCTTCCAAGCCTGTGTGCCAGGTCTACTTGAAAAATATTTACACCAATCATATTTGTTGTGACAGTATTCTAATAATTAAAAATTAAAATTTTTGGTAATAGTTGTTGTGAATCCTCAGTTTGCTGGTGCCATTGAATAGCACTTTCCTCCTGCCTTGCAGCCTGCTGTAAGCCAGGCCCACCTAGCCAACTGTTGCCAGCAATCATATTTCTGTTAACAGTATTGCAAAAATTGTCAATCATCACTGTTTTGACTGTCAGTAATCAGTCTCCCAGTGTCCTTGAATTGCATTTACCTCCTGCCTGCCAGCCTTTTGTGCCAGGCCGTCTTGCCAACTATTTACACCAATCATAATTGTTGTCACAGTATAGTTACAAATTAAAATTAAAAAATTCTTGATTGTTGATGATCTTAATCCTCAGTTTGCTCGTGCCCTAGAATTGCACTTTTTTACTTCCTTGCAAGACTGTGTGCCAGGCCTACTTGAAAAATATTTACACCAATCATATTTGTTGTGACAGTATTCTAATAATTAAAAATTAAAATTTTTGGTAATAGTTGTTGAGAATCCTCAGTTTGCTGGTGCCATTGAATAGCACTTTCCTCCTGCCTTGCAGCCTGCTGTGAGCCAGGCCCACCTAGCCAATTGTTGTCAGCAATCATATTTCTGTTAACAGTATTGCAAAAATTGTCAATCATCACTGTTTAGACTGTCAGTAATCAGTCTCCTAGTGTCCTTGAATTGCATCTACCTCCTGCCTGCCAGCCTTTTGTGCCAGGCCGTCTTGCCAACTATTTACACCAATCCTAATTTTTTGTCACAGTACAGTTACTAATTAAAATTTAAAAAATCTTGATTGTTGATGATCTTAATCCTCAGTTTGCTTGTGCCCTAGAATTGCACTTTTCTACAGCCTTCCAAGCCTGTGTGCCAGGCCTACTTAAAAAATATTTACACCAATCATATTTGTTGTGACAGTATTCAAATAATTAAAAATTAAAATTTTTGGTAATAGTTGTTGTGAATCCTCAGTTTGCTGGTGCCATTGAATAGCACTTTCCTCCTGCCTTGCAGCCTGCTGTGAGCCAGGCCCACCTAGCCAATTGTTGTCAGCAATCATATTTCTGTTAACAGTATTGCAAAAATTGTCAATCATCACTGTTTAGACTGTCAGTAATCAGTCTCCTAGTGTCCTTGAATTGCATCTACCTCCTGCCTGCCAGCCTTTTGTGCCAGGCCGTCTTGCCAACTATTTACACCAATCCTAATTTTTTGTCACAGTATAGTTACTAATTAAAATTAAAAAATCTTGATTGTTGATGATCTTAATCCTCAGTTTGCTTGTGCCCTAGAATTGCACTTTTCTACAGCCTTCCAAGCCTGTGTGCGAGGCCTACTTAAAAAATATTTACACCAATCATATTTGTTGTGACAGTATTCTAATAATTAAAAATTAAAATTTTTGGTAATAGTTTTTGTGAATCCTCAGTTTGCTGGTGCCATTGAATAGCACTTTCCTCCTGCCTTGCAGCCTGCTGTGAGCCAGGCCCACCTAGCCATTTGTTGCCAGCAATCATATTTCTTTTAACAGTATTGCAAAAATTGTCAATCATCAATGTTTTGACTGTCAGTAATCAGTCTCCTAGTGTCCTTGAATTGCATCTACCTCCTGCCTGCCATCCTTTTGTGCCAGGCCGTCTTGCCAACTATTTACAACAATCATAATTTTTGGTCACAGTATAGTTACTAATTTCAATTTAAAAATTCTTGATTGTTGATGATCTTAATCCTCAGTTTGCTCGTGCCCTAGAATTGCACTTTTCTACTGCCTTCCAAGCCTGTGTGCCAGGCCTACTTGAAAAATATTTACACCAATCATAGTTGTTGTGACAGTATTCTTAATAATTAAAAATTAAAATTGTTGTTAATAGTTGTTGAGAATCCTCAGTTTGCTGGTGCCATTGAATAGCACATTCCTGCTGCCTTGCAGCCTGTTGTGAGCCAGGCCCACCTAGCCAATTGTTGCCAGCAATCATATTTCTTTTAACAGTATTGCAAAAATTGTCAATCATCACTGTTTTGACTGTCAGTAATCAGTCTCCTAGTGTTCTTGAATTGCATCTACCTCCTGCCTGCCAGCATTTTGTGCCAGGCCGTCTTGCCAACTATTTACACCAATCATAATTATTGTCACAGTATAGTTACTAATTAAAATTAAAAAAAATGTGATTGTTGATCTTAATCCTCAGTTTGCTTGTGCAATTGAATTGCACTTTTCTACTGCCTGCCAGCCTGTGTGCCAGGCCCAACTATCCAATTAGTGCCAGCAATCATATTTCTTTTAACAGTATTGCAAAATTTGTCAATCATCACTGTTTTGACTGTCAATCTGCAGTCTACTAGTGCCCTTGAATTGCATTTTCTTCCTGCCTGCCTGCCTGTGTGTCAGTCCCAACTAGCCAATTAGTGCCACCACTCATATTTATTGTAACAGGATTGGAATTTTTGTTAATCATAACTGTTTTGACTGTGATTCTTCAGTCTCCTAGTGCCATTGAATTGCAGTTTCCTTTCTCCCAGCGTGTGTGCCAGACAGGCCCATATCATATTTGTTGCCACCGTACTCATAAGTTGTAATATTTTAAAAAATTAACAATTCGTGATTTTTAAAACATCTGTCTTTTTGTTGTTGTCAGTCTCACAGCGTATACTGTGCCCACTTTCACAGTGCCACCACTCAATTGGTGTAATAGTATTGTTAGTGTCCATTTAAAAAAAAATGACAGGCAGAGGCAGGCCACCCCGCAGGTTCCGTGGTCGTGGTCCTGTGATTCCTTTAGACCCTACAAATATGCACATTGTTCAGACGCCGGGTACCAGGGGGGACGCAAAAACTTCTGAGGAGGACCTAGTTGAATGGCTAACACAGGACAACCAATCTTCTTCAGCTTCCGCTGCTAGTCCTCCTAACCTTGACGCACCGTCTAAGTCCAGCTGTGCTTTGGGCAGGTCTCAAGTGACCAGTGCCACTCCGCCACCTGTTGCCAACACTAGCACCACAGCCGCTTCACTTGATCTGTCACAGGAGTTATTGACACATCATTTGGAAGAAATGAGTGATGCGCAACCATCATTGACAGAGAATGTAGATAATAGTGATCAGTCTCAGTCAGGCAGCATTACCGACATGGAGGTACGGTGTGATGATGATGATGATGATGATGATGTTGTACCCGCTGCTGCTTCCTTTCTTGATGTTTCAGATACAAGTGAAGCGATTGATGATGATGTGTCGGTGGATGTCACGTGGGTGCCTGCTAGAAGAGAAGAAGAAGAGGGGGAAAGTTCAGATGGGGAGACAGAGAGGAGGAGGAGACAATTTGGAAGCATGGGGAGGTCGTCTCAAGGAGCTAGTAGCACAGTCAGACAGCATGCATCGTCACCAGGGGTCAGCCAGACAGCACGCCGACGCCCATCAACGCATGCTGTTGCCACCAACAGAATGCCGTCATCGCAGAGCTCAGCAGTGTGGCATTTTTTTTGTGTGTCTGCCTCTGACAACAGCGATGCCATTTGCAACCTGTGCCAAAAGAAAAAGAGTTGTGGGAAGTCCAACAGCCACCTAGGTACAACTGCTTTGCGAAGGAACATGGTCTCCCATCACAAAGGCCGATAAGAAGAACACATGAGTAGAAGCAGCACACAAAGTGAAAGCCGCCCTCCTCCTCCTGCTACAGCATCTTCAGCCACATCAACCAGTGCTGTCCTCCTTGCCCCCTCTCAACCATCCTCCACTCAGTGTCTCTTACATAGCAGTTCCTGGTCATCTGCCCACAGTCAAGTGTCTGTCAAGGACATGTTTGAGTGTAAGAAGCCAATTTCTAAAAGTCACCCCCTTGCCCGGCGCCTGACAGCTGGCTTGTCTGAACTCATAGCCCACCAGCTTTTACCATACAAGCTGGTGGAGTCTGATGCTTTCAAAAAATTTGTATCTATTGGGACACCGCAGTGGAAGGTACCTGGCAGAAATTTATTTTCACAAAAGGCAATCCCAAACCTGTACTCTGTTGTGAGAAAGGAAGTTATGGCATGTCTGGCACACAGCGTTAGGGCAAGGGTCCATATGACCACGGATAACTGGTCTGCAAAGCATGGTCAGGGCAGGTATATCACCTACACTGCGCATTGGGTAAACCTGCTGACTTCTGACAAGCATGGAATGCGTGGCTCTGCAGAAGAGTTGGTGACACCGCCACGACTTGCAGCCAGGCCTGCTGCTACCTCCTCTACTCCTCCTACTCCATCCTCTTCCATAACCTCTTCCTCGGCTGAGTCCTCTTCAACTTCTGCGTCTTGCTCCACATCTATGGCACCCCCCCAGCTCCCCAGGTACTATGCTACATCCTGGGTACAGCAGTGTCACGTCGTCTTGGGGTTGACTTGCCTGAAAGCGGAGAGTCACACCGCACCAGCACTCCTGACCGCCCTGAATGCACAGGTGGATCAGTGGCTGACTCCGCACCAACTGGAGATTGGCAAGGTTGTTTCTGACAATGGAAGTAATTTGGTGGCGGCATTGAAATTGGGCAAGTTGACACATGTGCTGTGCATGGCACATGTGTGTAATTTAATTGTACAATGATTTGTCCATAAGTACCCAGGCTTACAGGAAGTCCTGAAGCAGGCCAGGAAGGTGTGTGGCCATTTCAGGTGTTCCTACACGGCCATGGCGCACTTGTCCGATATCCAGCGTCGTAACAACCTGCCAGTGAGGCGCTTGATTTGCGACAGCCCGACACAGTGGAATTCAACACTCCTAATGTTTGACCGCCTGCTCCAACAAGAAAAAGCTGTTAATGAGTATTTGTATGACCGGGGTGCTAGGCCAGCCTCTGGGGAGCTGGGGATATTTTTTCCAAATTACTGGACGCTCATGCGCAATGCCTGTAGGCTCATGCGTCCTTTTGAGGAGGTGACAAACCTTGTCAGTCGCACTGAAGGCACCATCAGCGACATCATACCATTTGTTTTCTTCCTGGAGCGTGCCCTGCGAAGAGTGCTGGATCAGGCAGTAGATGAGCGTGAAGAGGAAGCGGGAGAGTTGTGGTGTCCATCACACCCGCAAACAGCCGAATCAACATTGCTTCCTGGACCTGCGGCAACGCAGGAAGAGGATTGTGAGGAAGAGGAGTCAGAGGAGGAATGTGGCTTTGGGGAGGATGAGGAGGAGGAAGACCGAGCACAGCAGTCCTCCCAGGGTGCTCGTTGTTGTCACCTCTCTGGTACCCGTGGTATTGTACGTGGCTGGGGGGAAGAAGATACCATCAGTGAGATCAGTGAGGAGGAGGAACGCGACATGATTAGCTCAGCATCCAACCTTGTTCAAATGGGTTCTTTCATGCTGTCGTGCCTGTTGAGGGACCCTCGTATAAAAAAGCTGAAGGAGAACGACCTGTACTGGGTGTCCACACTCCTCGACCCCCGGTATAAGCATAAAGTGCCTGAAATGTTACCAAATTCCCGCAAGTCGGAAAGGATGGAGTATTTTAAGAATAAATTAAAAACTATGCTTTACACAGCGTATAAGGGTGATGTCACAGCACCACGGGAATGTAACAGGGGAAGAGATTAAATTAATCCTCCTCCTCCCACGACCACGGCGGCAAGGACCGGGCGCTTTCCTGACGTCTTGTTGATGGAGGACATGCGTACCTTTTTAACTCCCATGCACCATCAGAGCCTTTCGGGATCCAGCCTTAGAGAAAAACTCAACCGACAGGTAGCAGACTACCTAGCTTTAACTGCGGATCTCGACACTCTCAGGAGCGATGGACCCCTTGACTACTGGGTGTGCAGGCTGGACTTGTGGCCTGAGCTATCCCAATTTGCAATGGAACTTCTGGCCTGCCCCGCTTCAAGTGTCCTGTCCGAAAGGACTTTTAGTGCAGCAGGAGGTTTTGTCACTGAGAAGAGAAGTCGCCTAGGTCAAAAAAGCCTTGACTATCTCACTTTTATAAAAATGAATGAGGGCTGGATCCCGAAGGGACTGACATTGGGCGATACATTTGAATAAAAAAGTCCTGATGATGAGATGAGCTGGCTTGGGCTACAACTGGTACACAGGCTGGCCTTTTTTTGTTTTGTTATAAAGCCAGAGGACTTGCTTGACTTATCCGCCAACAAGTAGTGTTCAAGCCACAAGCTTTTAGGGCACTTTATAAATGTTTTACAAACATCGATTTTTCTGGCCGCTGCTACAGCAGTTGCTACAACAATACCTCAATTTTTCAGTCATTTGTACATTCCGAATTTTTCTGGCCTCTGCTGCAGCTCTGTGGGTGCAAAACTCAAATAAAAAAAATAAGGCACATAACACTAGTGATTAAACTGTTACGAATTGTACAACTTAACACACCACTCATATCTGGTGGACCATTAAATTGAACGCAAAATGCCACAAATTTGAAAGAGTAGGACCGACCAAGCATCTTTCTCCGTCTCTTGGTTGCTCTAAAATATCTCTGTGTTCCATCTATGCCATACCTGTACTCTATTGTGCAAAAGGGTGGCATATGTGGTGTTTCATGCTGTTGTGCCTGTTGCGGGTCGTGGCCCATGATATAAAAAAGCTGAAGGAGAACAACCTGTAATGGGTGCCCCATCCAGTTTTTAGAAAAATGTTCCTGGTTCCTCTCAATTATCTCTGGGTTTCTAAAATAGATGCCATACCTGTACTCGCTTGTGCAAAAGGATGGCATATGTGGTGGTGTTTCCTGCAGTTGTTTCTGTTGAGGGTGCTGGACCCTCTTATAAAAAAGCAGAAGGAGAACGACCTGGAGTGGGAGTCCAAGCATGGTTTTTGGGGCTATTTCACTTTTCCAAACAATTATCTGTTGGTTTCACAAATCAATGCCGTACCAGTACTCTATTGTTCCAAAGTATGCCAAATGTTCTCTTTCCTGCTGGTATTTTGTTTGAGGGTCATGGACCCTCTTATAAAAATACCTAAGGAGAAAGAGGTATACTGGGTGTCCACTCATTTTTTTTTTCTATTTCACATTTGACCAAAATTATCTCTGGGTTTGTAAAATTAATGCTGTACCTGTACTCTATTGTTCAAAAGGATGCCATACGTCCTCTTTCCTGCTGGTGTTTTTTTTGAGGGTCCAGGACCCTCTTATAAAAAGGCCTAAGGAGAAAGAGGTGTACTGGGTGTCGACTCATTTTTTTTTCTATTTAACAATTGACCAAAATGATCTCTGGTTTTGTAAAATCAATGCTGTACCTGTACTCTATTGTTCAAAAGGATGCCATACGTCCTCTTTCCTGCTGGTGTTTTTTTTGAGGGTCCAGGACCCTCTTATAAAAAGGCCTAAGGAGAAAGAGGTGTACTGGGTGTCCACTCATTTTTTTTTTCTATTTAACAATTGACCAAAATGATCTCTGGTTTTGAAAAATCAATGCTGTACCTGTACTCTATTGTTCAAAAGGATGCCATACGTCCTCTTTCCTGCTGGTGTTTTTTTTTGAGGATCCAGGACCCTCTTATAAAAAGGCCTAAGTAAGGAGAAAGAAGTGCACTGGGTGTCCATCGAATAATTTTTTTGATTCAAATTTCCATTTGCAAAAAATGATCTCTGGGTTTCTAAAATCAATGCCTTTCCTGTACTCTATTGTTCAAAAGGATGCCATATGTCCTCTTTCCTGCTGGTGTTTTGTTTGAGGGTCCTGGACCCTCTTATAAAAAGGCCTAAGGAGAAAGAATCGTACTGGGTGTCCATCCAATCATTTTTTTGATTCAAATTCACGGTTGCAACAAATTATCCCCGGGTTTCTAAAATCAATGCCTTTCCTATACTCTTTTTTTCACAAAGGATGCCATATGTCCTCTTTCCTACTGCTGGTTTTGTTGAGTGTCCTGGAGCCTCTGCTAAAAAGGCCTAAGGATAAATAAGTGTACTTGGGTGTCTATTCAATGTTTTTTTAGATTTCCCGGTTGTAACAAATTTTCTCTGTGTTTCTAAAATCAATGCCTTTCCTGTAATCTATTTTTCAAAAGGATGCCATATGTCCTCTTTCATGCTGTTGTTTCTGTTGAGGCTCCGGGACACTCTTATAAAAAGGCCTAAGGATAAAGAAGTGTACTGGGTGTCCAATCAATGTTTTTTCTATTTCCCGGGTCATATAACTGATCTCTGTGTTTCTAAAATCAATGCCTTTCCTGTAATCTAATTTACAAAAGTATGCCATATGTCCGCTTTCCTGCTGCTGGTTTTGTTGAGGGTCCTGGAGCCTCTGCTAAAACGGCCTAAGGATAAAGAAGTGTGCTGGGTGTCTAATCTATGTTTTTTTACATTTCACGGTTGGAACAAATTATCCCCGGGTTTCTAAAATCAATGCCTTTCCTGTAATCTATTAGTCACAAGGATGCCATATGTCCTCTTTCATGCTGTTGTTTCTGTTGATGCTCCTGGAGCCTCTTCTAAGAAGGCCTAAGGATAAAGATGTGTACTGGGTGTATAATCTATCTTTTTTTAGATTTCACGGTTGCAACTAATGATCTCTGTGTTTCTAAAATCAATGCCTTTCATGTAATCTAATTTTCTAAAGGATGCCATATGTCCTCTTTCATGCTGCTGGTTTTGTGGAGGGTACTGGAGCCTCTGCTAAAAAGGCCTAAGGATAAAGAAGTGTACTTGGTGTATAAACTAAGTTTTTTGAGATTTCACGGTTGCAACTAATGATCTCTGTGTTTCTAAAATCAATGCCTTTCCAGAAATCTATTTTTCTAAAGGATGCCATATGTCCTCTTTCCTGCTGCTGGTTTTGTTGAGGGTCCTGGAGCCTCTGCTAATAAGGCCTAAGGATAAATAAGTGTACTGGGTGTCTAATCCAGTTTTTTTTAGATTTCACCGTTGCAACAAATTATCTCTGGGTTTCTCAAATCAATGCCTTAAATGTAATCTATTAGTCACAAGGATGCCATATGTCCTCGTTCATGCTGTTGTTTCTGTTGAGGCTCCGGGAGCCTCTTCTAAAAAGGCCTAAGGATAAAGAAGTGTACTGGGTGTATAATCTATGTTTTTTTAGATTTCACGGTTGCAACTAATGATCTCTGTGTTTCTAAAATCAATGACTTTCATGTAATCTAATTTTCTAAAGGATGCCATATGTCCTCTTTCATGCTGCTGGTTTTGTGGAGGGTCCTGGAGCCTCTGCTAAAAAGGCCTAAGGATAAAGAAGTGTACTTGGTGTATAATCTAACTTTTTTGAGATTTCACTTTTGCAACTAATGATCTCTGTGTTTCTAAAATCAATGCCTTTCCAGAAATCTATTTTTCTAAAGGATGCCATATGTCCTCTTTCCTGCTGCTGGTTTTTTTTTGAGGGTCCTGGAGCCTCTGCTAATAAGGCCTAAGGATAAATAAGTGTACTTGGTGTATAATCTACGTTTTTTGAGATTTCACGGTTGCAACTAATGATCTCTGTGTTTCTAAAATCAATGCCTTTACAGAAATCTATTTTTCTAAAGGATGCCATATGTCCTCTTTCCTTCTGCTGGTTTTGTTGAGGGTCCTGGAGCCTCTGCTAATAAGGCCTAAGGATAAATAAGTGTACTGGGTGTCTAATCCAGTTTTTTTTAGATTTCACGGTTGCAACAAATTATCTCTGGGTTTCTCAAATCAATGCCTTAAATGTAATCTATTAGTCACAAGGATGCCATATGTCCTCTTTCATGCTGTTGTTTCTGTTGAGGCTCCGGGAGCCTCTTCTAAAAAGGCCTAAGGATAAAGAAGTGTACTGGGTGTATAATCTATCTTTTTTGAGATTTCACTTTTGCAACTAATGATCTCTGTGTTTCTAAAATCAATGCCTTTCATATAATCTAATTTTCTAAAGGATGCCATATGTCCTCTTTCATGCTGCTGGTTTTGTGGAGGGTCCTGGAGCCTCTGCTAAAAAGGCCTAAGGATAAAGAAGTGTACTTGGTGTATAATCTACGTTTTTTAAGATTTCACGGTTGCAACTAATGATCTCTGTGTTTCTAAAATCAATGCCTTTCCAGAAATCTATTTTTCTAAAGGATGCCATATGTCCTCTTTCCTGCTGCTGGTTTTGTTGAGGGTCCTGGAGCCTCTGCTAATAAGGCCTAAGGATAAATAAGTGTACTGGGTGTCTAATCCAGTTTTTTTTAGATTTCACAGTTGCAACAAATTATCTCTGGGTTTCTCAAATCAATGCCTTAAATGTAATCTATTAGTCACAAGGATGCCATATGTCCTCGTTCATGCTGTTGTTTCTGTTGAGGCTCCGGGAGCCTCTTCTAAAAAGGCCTAAGGATAAAGAAGTGTACTGGGTGTATAATCTATGTTTTTTTAGATTTCACGGTTGCAACTAATGATCTCTGTGTTTCTAAAATCAATGACTTTCATGTAATCTCATTTTCTAAAGGATGCCATATGTCCTCTTTCATGCTGCTGGTTTTGTGGAGGGTCCTGGAGCCTCTGCTAAAAAGGCCTAAGGATAAAGAAGTATACTTGGTGTATAATCTAACTTTTTTGAGATTTCACTTTTGCAACTAATGATCTCTGTGTTTCTAAAATCAATGCCTTTCCAGAAATCTATTTTTCTAAAGGATGCCATATGTCCTCTTTCCTGCTGCTGTTTTTTTTTGAGGGTCCTGGAGCCTCTGCTAATAAGGCCTAAGGATAAATAAGTGTACTTGGTGTATAATCTACGTTTTTTGAGATTTCACGGTTGCAACTAATGATCTCTGTGTTTCTAAAATCAATGCCTTTACAGAAATCTATTTTTCTAAAGGATGCCATATGTCCTCTTTCCTTCTGCTGGTTTTGTTGAGGGTCCTGGAGCCTTTGCTAATAAGGCCTAAGGATAAATAAGTGTACTGGGTGTCTAATCCAGTTTTTTTTAGATTTCACGGTTGCAACAAATTATCTCTGGGTTTCTCAAATCAATGCCTTAAATGTAATCTATTAGTCACAAGGATGCCATATGTCCTCTTTCATGCTGTTGTTTCTGTTGAGGCTCCGGGAGCCTCTTCTAAAAAGGCCTAAGGATAAAGAAGTGTACTGGGTGTATAATCTATCTTTTTTGAGATTTCACTTTTGCAACTAATGATCTCTGTGTTTCTAAAATCAATGCCTTTCATGTAATCTAATTTTCTAAAGGATGCCATATGTCCTCTTTCATGCTGCTGGTTTTGTGGAGGGTCCTGGAGCCTCTGCTAAAAAGGCCTAAGGATAAAGAAGTGTACTTGGTGTATAATCTATGTTTTTTGAGATTTCACGGTTGCAACCAATGATCTCTGTGTTTCTAAAATCAATGCCTTTCCAGAAATCTATTTTTCTAAAGGATGCCATATGTCCTCTTTCCTGCTGCTGGTTTTGTTGAGGGTCCTGGAGCCTCTGCTAATAAGGCCTAAGGATAAATAAGTGTTCTGGGTGTCTAATCCAGTTTTTTTTTAGATTTCACGGTTGCAACAAATTATCTCTGGGTTTCTCAAATCAATGCCTTAAATGTAATCTATTAGTGACAAAGATGCCATATGTCCTCTTTCATGCTGTTGTTTCTGTTGATGCTCCGGGAGCCTCTTCTAAAAAGGCCTAAGGATCAAGAAGTGTACTGGGTGTATAATCTATCTTTTTTTAGATTTCACGGTTGCAACTAATGATCTCTGTGTTTCTAAAATCAATGCCTTTCATGTAATCTAATTTTCTAAAGGATGCCATATGTCCTCTTTCATGCTGCTGGTTTTGTGGAGGGTCCTGGAGCCTCTTCTAAAAAGGCCTAAGGATAAAGAAGTGTACTTGGTGTATAATCTAAGTTTTTTGAGATTTCACGGTTGCAACTAATGATCTCTGTGCTTCTAAAATCAATGCCTTTCCAGAAATCTATTTTTCTAAAGGATGCCATATGTCCTCTTTCCTGCTGCTGGTTTTGTTGGGGTCCTGGAGCCTCTGCTAATAAGGCCTAAGGATAAATAAGTGTACTGGGTGTCTGATCCAGTTTTTTTTAGATTTCACGGTTGCAACAAATTATCTCTGGGTTTCTCAAATCAATGCCTTAAATGTAATCTATTAGTCACAGGGATGCCATATGTCCTCTTTCATGCTGTTGTTTCTTTTGAGGCTCCGGGAGCCTCTTCTAAAAAGGCCTAAGGATAAAGAAGTGTACTGGGTGTATAATCTATCTTTTTTTAGATTTCACGGTTGCAACTAATGATCTCTGTGTTTCAAAAATCAATGACTTTCATGTAATCTAATTTTCTAAAGGATGCCATATGTCCTCTTTCATGCTGCTGGTTTTGTGGAGGGTCCTGGAGCCTCTGCTAAAAAGGCCTAAGGATAAAGAAGTGTACTTGGTGTATAATCTAACTTTTTTGAGATTTCACGGTTGCAACTAATGATCTCTGTGTTTCTAAAATCAATGCCTTTCCAGAAATCTATTTTTCTAAAGGATGCCATATGTCCTCTTTATTGCTGCTGGTTTTGTTGAGGGTCCTGGAGCCTCTGCTAATAAGGCCTAAGGATAAATAAGTGTACTGGGTGTCTAATCCATTTTTTTTTAGATTTCCCGGTTGCATCAATTTATCTCTGGGTTTCTCAAATCAATGCCTTAAATGTAATCTATTAGTCACAAGGATGCCATATGTCCTCTTTCCTTTTTTTTTTTTTTTTCTCTGTATTTCTGTTTATTTTAGAAAATGTAATGCATGTATAGGTTCACTAAGATTATGTCTTTGCACACTGCCATTTTCCATGCAGCATTTTGACATGTCGTGTGATATGACTAGAAGATTGAAGAATGGTATGTTTTGAATCTGCTGAGCATAATAATAATAAAAAAAATTTGATTTAACTTGAGTTAATAACTGAAGCATGACTTCAGGAGTCAGGTGTGGTCGTAGGTAGTTGTTGTTGTTAGCAGATTATTTTTATTGCAAATTGCAATTGCCACAGCGTGCATAAAATGTGCGTCACTAGTCCAAATCTTACCTTTTTTTTTTTTCATTCAGGATTAGTTTGGGGTCCGGCGCAATATTGGAAATGCAAAAAACGGGTCTCTGTACCCGTTGATATAAGGGGTGACTACTAGTGCTTTTACCAGGCTCCTCTTGGATAGCCCCATAAAGTGTGACTATGAATCCCAAAAAGAAAATTAAATTAAGGTTGAAAACTAACTCCTAAGTAAATTGTAAGACCTGGAGCTCCTCAAACACACGTCCTACCGCAACAGCTATAGGCTCCACCCACCCAAATCTTACCTTTTTAATGCCAATTGATATTGCCACAGCTGGAACAACAGTAAATAACATGTGCGTCACCACAGTCTCCGAAGCTGTTGTCGGATGTATACAAAAACACTGATAAAGTATTCCTTTCGGGGTGCAAAGAGATGGCTACCGGAACACTCCAGGAACTTCCCAAGACTAAGAGTCGCTGTCTTGTGTTTCTGGTGATGTTGGAGACATCTGGGTAGTGTACAGGGAGGGCAAAAATCCTCTCCATCTCTGTGCACCACAGGACAGGACGTCCTTGTCATCCATAAGCACATGAAATTGCTGGCATTTTTGTTGCTTCAAGAAGTTCAGTTTTTGTGGTGATAGTACATAATTAAATAAACTTTGGTTTCCTACCATACTCAAGACAATCTTGTAGTTCAAGATTCGGACTTGCTGTGGGAAACAGTGGCCTGTCCATACCAGGAAGATGATTTAGACAGAAGTAACGAGCTCTGCTTGCAGGTGACACATGTTTATCGTCAATCATCAAAGGGGTTGCGTGCAGAATATGGCTTATGGCCCCTTATTCACATGTTTGTCCGGAGTCACAACATTTGCAAACAGCCAGAAGAAAGGTTGGTTCTCACAAGCCTTAAGTTGAGCTTCATTTACCAAATGATGATATTCAAAAAAAATAGACAAACAGTGGCTTAAATAACACATTTGTGATATGGATTCACCAGAGCAAGGTCATTGCTAGTACTAAGTTCCCACGATAACAAAATTAAAATGCCACAATTACGCAATCTTCACCTTCAGATTATTATTGTCACACTCCATTGTACTCCTATGCCCAGCTCCCTGCTCTTGTTTTTGTTGAGGGTCCTGGAGCCTCTGCTGAAAAGGCCTATGGATAATGAAGTGTACTGGGTGTCTGTTCAATGTTTTTTTTATTTCCCGGTTGCAACTAATTATCTCAGTGTTTCTAAAATCAATGCCTTTCCTGTAATCTATTATTCAAAAGGATGACATATGTCCTCTTTCATGCTGTTGTTTCGGTTGAGGCTCAGGGACCCTCGTATTAAAAAGGCCTGAGGATAAATACGTGTAACGGGTGTCTAATCAATGTTTTTTTCTATTTCCCGGGTCATATAAATGATCTATGGGATTCTAAAATCAATGCCTTTCCTGTAATCTATTATTCAAAAGGATGACATATCTCCTCTTTCATGCTGTTGTTTTGGTTGAGGCTCCGGGACCCTCTTATTAAAAAGGCCTGAGGATAAATAAGTGTAACGGGTGTCTAATCAATGTTTTTTTCTATTTACCGGGTCATATAAATGATCTCTGGGATTGTAAAATCAATGCCTTTCCTGTAATCTATTATTCAAAAGGATGACATATGTCCTCTTTCATACTGTTGTTTCAGTTGATGCTCCTGGACCCTCGTATTAAAAAGGCCTGAGGATAAATAAGTGTAACGGGTGTCTAATCAATGTTTTTTACAATTTCACGGTTGCAAATAATGATCTGTGGGTTTCTAAAATCAATGCCTTTACTGTAATCTTTTATTCAAAAGGATGACATATCTCCTCTTTCATGCTGTTGTTTCGGTTGAGGCTCAGGGACCCTCGTATTAAAAAGGCCTGAGCATAAATAAGTGTAACGGGTGTCTAATCAATGTTTTTTTCTATTTCCCGGTTGCAAATAATGATCTGTGGGTTTCTAAAATCAATGCCTTTCCTGTAATCTATTATTCAAAAGAATGACATATCTCCTCTATCATGCTGTTGTTTCGGTTGAGGCTCCGGGACCCTCGTATTAAAAAGGCCTGAGGATAAATAAGTGTAACGGGTGTCTAATCAATGTTTTTTTCTATTTCCCGGGTCATATAAATGATCTCTGGGATTCTAAAATCAATGCCTTTCCTGTAATCTATTATTCAAAAGGATGACATATCTCCTCTTTCATGCTGTTGTTTTGCTTGAGGCTCCGGGACCCTCTTATTAAAAAGGCCTGAGGATAAATAAGTGTAACGGGTGTCTCATCAATATTTTTTTCTATTTCCCGGGTCATATAAATGATCTCTGGGATTGTAAAATCAATGCCTTTCCTGTAATCTATTATTCAAAAGGATGACATATGTCCTCTTTCATACTGTTGTTTCGGTTGAGGCTCCGGGACCCTCTTATTAAAAAGGCCTGAGGATAAATAAGTGTAACGGGTGTCTAATCAATGTTTTTTTCTATTGCACGGTTGCAAATAATGATCTGTGGGTTTCTAAAATCAATGCCTTTCTTGTAATCTATTATTCAAAAGGATGACATATGTCCTCTTTCATGCTGTTGTTTCGGTTGAGGCTCCGGGACCCTCGTATTAACAAAGGCCTGAGGATAAATAAGTTTAACGGGTGTCTAATCAATGTTTTTTACTATTTCACGTTTGCAAATAATGATCTGTGGGTTTCTAAAATCAATGCCTTTACTGTAATCTTTTATTCAAAAGGATGACATATCTCCTCTTTCATGCTGTTTTTTCGGTTGAGGCTCCGGGACCCTCGTATTAAAAAGGCCTGAGCATAAATAAGTGTAACGGGTGTCTAATCAATGTTTTTTTCTATTTCACGGTTACAAATAATGATCTGTGGGTTTCTAAAATCAATGCCTTTCCTGTAATCTATTATTCAAAAGGCTGACATATCTCCTCTTTCATGCTGTTGTTTCGGTTGAGGCTCCGGGACCCTCGTATTAAAAAGGCCTGAGGATAAATAAGTGTAACGGGTGTCTAATCAATGTTTTTTTCTATTTCCCGGGTCATATAAATGATCTCTGGGATTCTAAAATCAATGCCTTTCCTGTAATCTATTATTCAAAAGGATGACATATCTCCTCTTTCATGCTGTTGTTTCGGTTGAGGCTCCGGGACCCTCTTATTAAAAATGCCTGAGGATAAATAAGTGTAACGGGTGTCTAATGAATGTTTTTTTTTCTATTTCAAGGGTCATATAAATGATCTCTGGGATTCTAAAATCAATGCCTTCCCTGTAATCTATTATTCAAAAGGATGACATATCTCCTCTTTCATGCTGTGGTTTTTGTTGGGGGTCCGGAACACTATTCTAAAAAGGCAGAAGGAGAATGACCTGTACTGTACTGGGTGTCCAATCATGTTTTTGTTTTCTATTTCACGGTTCATAATAAATATCACCTTGTAACTAAAATCAATGCCATACCTGTACTCGGTTGTTCAAAAGGATGGCATATGTGGTGTTTCATTCTGTTGTGGTTGTTGAGGGTCGTGGACGTGGGACAGCTTATAAAACGGCTGAAGGAGAACAACCTGTACAGCCTTGCTCCTCTTTTTAGGCAGGCCAGCTCTTTGCATACATGCCCACAGACGCATGCCTCTTTTAGGGAGAGGTGCAGCCATAATGCAGGGTCAGAAACTCTGCCTGCAACTCTTATACTCGATTTTGCGAAAGGAAATATGCTTACCATGGTTCCCTGCACGCACATATTGTTGTTATATTTTGGTGAGGGTAATCATGATGGCCATGTAGACCACCACCGAGAGTCCTTGAAGTAACAGGGATGAGATGAAAGAGCTAAGAATAGTAGAACTTGAAACAACAGAGTTAGCCATGGGTGTTAGTGCAAAACCGCTTGGCTTTTTTTTGGCTTTGGGTGCGGCTATTCATGCAGGCCATATAGAGCTGCCACCATTCGGTGTCGTATCAGCTATTAAACTAATAAGAACAGTACTACCAAAATACACCCAATGAAGGGCCTTAGGAAGACTGAGCCAAGGTTGGATTGTAGTATTTGGTTAGGCTAATCATGATGGCCATGTAGACCACCACCGAGAGTCCTGGAAGTAACAGGGATGAGATGAAAGAGCTAAGAATAGTAGAACTTGAAACAACTGAGTTAGCCATGGGTGTTAGTGCAAAACCGCTTGACTTTTTTTTGGCTTTGGGTGCGGTTATTCATGCAGGCCATATAGAGCTGCCACCATTCGGTGTTGTATCAGCTATTAAACTAATAAGAACAGTACTACCAAAATACACCCAATGAAGGGCCTTAGGAAGACTGAGCCAAGGTTGGATTGTAGTATTTGGTTAGGCTAATCATGATGGCCATGTAGACCACCACAGAGAGTCCTGGAAGTAACAGGAATGATGAGATGAAAGTGCTAAGAATAGTACTACTTGAAACAACAGAGTTAGCCATGGGTGGTAATCCAAGACCGCTTGGATTTATTTTTGTATTGGGTGCGGCTAATCATGCAGGCCATATAGAGCTGCCACCATTCGGTGTTGTATCAGCTATAAAAATAATAAGAACTGTACTATCAAAATACAGACAATGAAGGGCCTATGAAGACTGAGCAAAGGTTGGATTGTAGTATTTTGTTCGGCTAATCATGATGGCCATGTAGACCACCCGCAACAGGGATGAAAGTGCTAAGAATAGTACTAATTGAAACAACCGAGTTAGCCATGGGTGTTAGTCTAAGACCACTCAGCTTTTTTTTGGGTTTGGGTGCAGCTAATCATGAAGGCCATATAGACCTGCCACCATTTGGTGTTGTAACAGGTATTAAACTGCAAAGAACAGTACTACTTAACACAACCGACTTACCATGGGTCCCAGAGCATATGTTTGGTTGTTATATTTTGTAAGGGTAATCATGCAGGCCATATAGACCTCCACCAATAGGGTGAGTATGAGTAACAGCTATTAAAATGCGAAGGACATTACTAATTAACACAACATAGTTACCATGGGTCGCATACCAAGAGCAGATGTCTTATTATATTTTGTATGGGTAATCATCCAGGCCATATAGACCTCACCAAATAGGGGGAGTTACAGAGATTAAAGTACTAAGAATGGTAGTACTTAAAACACAACCTAGTTAAAATAGGTAGCAGACCGCATGTCTTATTATTATAATTTTTCAGGGTAATCTGGCAGGCCATATAGAACACCCCCGATAGGGGGGGGGGGGGGGAACAGGGATTAAAGTGCTAAGAAAAGTACTAATTAACACAAGCTAGTTGGGTCCAAGAACGCATGTTTAATTATTAGACTTTATTAGGGTAATTATATATCTAACAAATATATCTATTTCTCTTCTATCGATTCTATCTATCAATCTATGTATATCTATCTATCCTATCTATCAATCTATCTTCTGTCCGGGATGTTTTGAGACAGCCACTTTGGGAATGTTAGTTGATTTAGACCCATTATGGCTTAAAAGCAGACTCTGCATAAACTATGTAATTTTCCATGGGAGTTTTGCCAGGGATCCCCCTCCAGCATGCGACAGTCCAGGTGTTAGTACCCTTGAAACAACTTTTCCATCACTATTGTGGCCAGAAAGAGTCCTTGTAGGTTTTAAAGTTCGCCTGCCTATTGAATTCAATGGCGGTTTGCGCGGTTCTGAACCAAAAATTTTAGGAGACATCACTACATATATATATAGTTTCCCTAGGTAAGTACCATAATGAGGAAACCAATAACATTCAGTACATAAATTATAGTGTATGTTAGAGAACTGATGTCAAGTTAGTAGACATCAGTTTCTTTGAGAAAGCCTGCCATTGCCTGGATACCTAGATCATGAGGTATGTTTTTATATAGGGATGACACATCAAATGTCATCCACCTATATGTATCCTTCCATTTGAACTTACTTATTTTAGATATAGTGTCAGTAGAGCCTCTGAGATAAAATTTTAAGTTTGGAACTAAGGATTTTAGAAAATAATCAGCATACTCTGATACTCTCGCGGTTAGAGAATCTATTCCCGAAACTATCGGGCGTCCTGGGGGATTTTTTTGATCTTTATGGATCTTGGGGAGGTGGTACGAGATTGCTCGTCTAGGGTGTTCATGTATAAGATATCTCCATTTATTGTTACTTAACAAATTTAGAAAGTTAGCGATATCAATCATAGAACTATATACTTTTTTGAAAATAGTAGTAGTTTTTTGTATGTATTGGGGTCATTAAGTAATTTGTTGGCTTCCATGAGATAATCTTGTTTATTTTGGATGATGAGTCCACCTCCCTTATCTGCCTCTCGGAATTTAGAGCCTCTTTTCCCCTTTTTATTTAAATTGTCTTTTTTGATTTTTAAATTTTCACATAAGTTTTGTAATTCTTTAGAAACTAATTAGTTAAATGTAGGTATAAAATTACCCTTATATTGAGTTGCGTAAAATATGAAAGTAGGTTTAAGATTTGAATGTGATTTCCTAACCTGATTTCTTTCCTTTAGGAAATCTTCACTCTCTATATTCAATTCTTCTAAAATATTAATAATGTCTAAATCAGAATCTGATAGATTTCCCAAAAAAATCTAAATTTTGTTTGTTTTCCAATTTTTCATAATGTCGACACAATGTAAGTTTTCTAATAAACTTATTGAAATCAATATATAAATTAAAAGGATTGGGACCTCTGGTTGGTGCAAAGCTGAGTCCTCTAGATAACACCTCTAATTGGGTATTAGAAAAAGAGGTGGATGATAAATTAAAGATTTTTAATAGAGGTTCTCCTGTTTTCCCCTTTTCGGGGTTCTTAACATTTTGCTGTCTTCTTCTATTTCACATAAGTCCCCTTCCTCTCCCTCCTCTTCTGGTCCCTTTCTTTTTCTTGTATTATCTAGTGACCATTGGGGCCTTAAATTGATTCTGTAGTTTGGTCTGTCAGTATGTGTATATTATGGTGTCTCTATATTGTTTGGTGTATTTTTTGGATAGTGATACCCTACCCAACCTCTCTCTAAAAAAAATTGTTTATTTGGTCTATACTGTCCATGTTTTCTTTGTTGGTTATGTTGTTCTTGGTGTTTGTGATCTGGTTGTGTGCATGTCCGCACTGAATTAGGATGTGGTTTATTTGGATTTCTCCATTCATTATAGTTATCTCCATGATAATTATCTCTATAGTGATCAGTGTTTTGTTTGTAATGATTTGATCTATTATTATTTTTATTTTTTGGATTTGCTTTATTATCATATTCCTTCCCCCAAGTCACCTGTCTATATGGATTCTGTGGGCCATTCCCTTTGTGTGGGTTGAAGTTAGTTTGGGGTCTTTCATAGCCTCTGTCTTTCTCAGAGTTAGTACTATATGTCCTTTTGTTTTGTCAAGTGGGGATTTTGTTATATGAATTACTGGGCCTTCTGTTGTTAATTGAAGGTTTCCTACTATTTGTTTTTTTGCCCTTAGTGTTATTATCTTTAGGAGCATTTGTATCTGCGTATATATGTGACCCTTGTAACTGTTCTGGTGTTTTTTTGTTTCCCAAACATCTTCTTCATGTCTAGGAAGTCTCTTAGGATTTTTTCTTTTTTTTTTTAGATTCTATCGATTGTTCAAATCTGTTGATCTTATCTTTATTTCTTTCATCTAGTTCCTTAAATAGAATTTCCCCTTTATGAATTTCTAAGTTCTTTTTTAGATCCCTAATTTCTGATGATATGTTCTCTACCTTATAATTTATATACCTGATAGCTATTTTCATTAGAGTATATGAACATTCCTCCAGTGCTGTATCCCATTCTGTAAGATATTCTACGTCTTCTTGGTCAAATATAGAGGATTTGAACAATTTTAAACCCCTGGGAATGATCTTGTATTTTAATTATCTTTCTAGGTTTAAACTGTCATACCAGTGGGTGAATTGTTTTTTGTTCAATTTTTCTAACTTCAAATTAGTGGGACGGCCAGTTATGCCAATTTATATATGGTGAAATGGGAACAGGAGTACATTTATAATAACAACCCATTCTGAAACAATGTCATATAGTGGGGAAGATAAATTGATGACATTGTACTTACATGGAATGGAGATCAACTTACTGGGACCAGTTTTATGCAATATCTAAATAATAATTTGAGGAATTTAAAATTTACTTCCAATACATCTGAGATTAGTGTACAATTTTTGGACTTGATACTCTTTCATGAAAACCAACAAATACTAACTAGATTATATAACAAAGAGACTGATTGCAATGGTTATCTACATGCAGATAGCAGTCATTATCAACCGTGAATAAATAATATCTCATATGGGCAATTCCAACTACTTAGGAGGAATTGAACCAAGTTGAGTGATTATAATAGAGAAACGGAAACCCTCAAAAGGAAATTCATACAAAAGAAATACCCTAAAAAATTAATAGACAACTCTCTTAATAAAGTTAAAAATCTGGATAGAAGCCATTTGCTCACAAATAGTAAAAACATCACCAATATCACTAAAAATAAGAATGTTAGTATGATAACCATGTATAATGAGGCAGCACCAGAAATAAAAAAGATTCTGATAAAATATTGGCCTATTTTGCAGCAAGATAAATTTCTAAAAAATATTATTGGAAATGCCCCGAAGGTAATATTCAGAAAAAAATTAAATCTGAAACAGATGTTGGCACCAAGACAACTAAAACAAAAAAACTGCTGCACACAATTGGCTATCAAATACTAGTAAAGGATTTTTTAAGTGCAATAGAGCAAACTGTAAGGGATGTGAACATGCATATGATCCGAAAAAACAACAAACATTATTGTTTCTAATGCATTTCCAAATAAGAAATGTACTATGAACAATCTAACCAATTGTAAAACAACTTTTGTGGTCTATCTTCTGGAATGTACTTGCAAATTACAGTACGTTGGATGTACAAAAGACTGTATAAGACCCGCCTTCTGGAACATATAAAAAATATTGAAACAGGATTTAAAGGCCATAGTTTATCTTGACATTTCAAAAAACATCATAATCAAGATCCCAGATACTTAAAAGGGACCATCTTAGAACAAGTTAATGTACCACAATGAGGAGGTGATAGATTCCAAAGGCTAAGGCAAAGAGAAACCTTTTGGATTCACTATATGGGTATTATGAATCCAACAGTTTTAAATGAGGATATAGACTCAGCAGCTTTTTTTATAAAAGTAAAATTGGGAGAACTGAATGTTCCTAAGATTAGGAATATCCACATTAATTGAATTAAACTACCAAATATGTCCTACCCAAGTCCTTATAGATCTAAGAGGATAGGCCAGAGATTCTATATATTAATAGTATTTAAAGTAGAGCCCCACCAATAGATACATTGAGTTGCAATTCATAAATACCGAAGGCACTACAAACACTAAAATACCAAATAGAAATACACTTTAGGGTTGATAGTACTAATGTTATAGGTAACAATGACAAAAAATCCAATGAGGGTGCATTTATGAGAAATTATTTAAATACTCACATAAAAAGCAAGAAAATATATTCAAATATTACTTTTCCCAACTTAAACAGAGAAAACATCTATAACTCAAGGGGATATTGGGAATGTGATAACCCCCCAACGTTACCAGACTAATAATATTATCCAGTTGTAGATATAGATAAAGATACATATCATTCAAATTTTTGTCTACAACTGTATAGTATAGTTATTACGATATTAATTTAGATATTATACTAAAGAAGGGCTTAATCAGTCTCTAAATAATCAGTTCAGAACTATGGTACACTTGAAATAATGTGTATCTTCATAAATGTCTGTCAGAGAACTGTAGAGTATCAAATTATATCATATCTAACAGTATCAAATTAGTATTCCTAAACGATTACTCTTCTATAATGATATACCAGAAATATTGTCAAGTTTTAGATACGTCTGGTATTAAGGAATGACTCTGTATTATATTATATTAGGTTACATTTTACAATATCATACATAGAAGTGATAGGTTTACAAACAATCGGCTAGATTACAAGATTTGTCGGTAAAAACTTTCGGTGCTAAAGAGCCTTTTTTTTTCCAGTGCACAGTTTAAACAACGCTGGTATTACAAGTTTTCTGAATGGCTGCTTTAGCCTCAGAAAAGTGAGCGTTGAGCAAAATTGAGCTCCACTTCTACCTGTAATACCAGCGTTGCTTACGGTAGCGGTAAGATGGAAAAACGTGCTCGTGCACGATTTCCCCATAGGATACAATGGGGCTGAGCTGGCTGAAAAAAAACCTAACACCTGCAAAAAAGCAGCGTTCAGCTCCTAACGCAGCCCCATTGTTTCCTATGGGGAAACACTTTCTAAGTCTACACCTAACACCCTAACATGAACCCCGAGTCAAAACACCCCTAACCTTACACTTATTAACCTCTAATCTGCCGCCCCCAACATCGTCGCCACCTGCATTATACTATTAACCCCTAATCTGCCGCTCTGGACACCGCCACCACCTACATTATACTAATGAACCTCTAATCTGCTGCCCCTAACATCGCCGACACCTATATTATATTTACTAAACCCTAATCTGCTGCCCCCAAAGTTGCCGCCACCTACCTACACTTATTAACCCTTAATCTGCCGACCAGACATTGCCGCCACTATAATAAATGTATTAACCCCTAAACCGCCGCACTCCCGCCTTGCAAACACTATAATAAATTTTATTAACCCCTAATCTACCATCCCTAACATCGCCGCCACCTACCTACAATTATTAACCCCTAATCACCTGCCCCCAACGTCGCCGCTACTATATTAAATGAATTAACCCCTAAACCTAAGTCTAACCCTAGCCCTAACACCCCCTAACTTAAATCTATTTTTAATAAATCTAAATAAAATTTCTAAAATTAAATAAATTATTCCTATTTAAAACTAAATACTTACCTATAAAATAAACCCTAATATAGCTACAATATAACTAATAGTTACATGGTAGCTATTTTAGGATGTATATTTATTTTACAGGCAACTTTGTATTTATTTTAACTAGGTACAATAACTATTAAATAGTTAATAACTATTTAATAGCTACCTAGTTAAAATAATTACAAAATTACCTGTAAAATAAATCCTAACCTAAGTTACAAATAACACTACACTATCTATAAATAATTAAATACATTAACTACAATTATCTAACATAAAATACAATTAAATAAACTAAACTATATTACAAAAAAAACAACAACACTAAATTACAAAAAATAAAAAAATATTACAAGAATTTTAATGTAATTACACCTAATAATAAAATAAATAATAAAGCCCCCCAAAATAATAAAATTCCCTATCCTAAACAAAATTACAAAGTAATCAGCTCTTTTACCAGCCCTTAAAAGGGCTTTTTGCGGTGCATTGCCCCAAAGTAATCAGCACTTTTACCTGTAAAAAAAACAAATACAATACCCCCCAACATTACAACCCACCACCCATCCACCCCTACTCTAAAACCCACCCGATCCCCCCTTAAAATACCCCATTGAAGATCACCCTACCTTGAGCCATCTTCAGCCAGCTGGGCACCGATGGGGCAGAAGAGGACATCCGGACCGGCACAAGTCTTCATCCGATCCGGCCAGAAGTCTTCATCCGATCGGGGTAGAAGAGGTCCTCCATCCAGCAAAAGTCTTCATCCAAGTGGCATCTTCTATCTTCAATCAATTGGAGCGGAGCGGATCCATCTTCTATCCAGCCGACGCAGAGCCATCCTCTTCTTCCGATGTCCTAATAGTGAATGAAGGTTCCTTTAAATGATGTCCTCCAAGATGACGTCCCTCAAATTCCGATTGGCTGATAGGGTTCTATCAGCCAATCGGAATTAAGGTAGGAAAAATCCGATTGGTTGATTTAATCAGCCAATTGGATTGAAGTTCAATCTGATTGGCTGATTGGATCAGCCAATAGAATGCAAGGTCAATTCTATTGGCTGATCCAATCAGCCAATCGGATTGAACTTCAATCCGATTGGCTGATTAAAGCAACCAATCAGATTTTTCCTACCTTAATTCCGAATGGCTGATAGAATCCTATTAGCCAATCATAATTTGAGGGACGCCATCTTGGATGACGTAATTTAAAGGAAACTTCATTCACTGTTAGGACATCGTAAGAAGAGGATGGCTCCGCGTCGGCTGGATAGAAGATGGACTCGCTCCGGTCCGATTGATTGAAGATAGAAGATGCCGCTTGGATGAAGACTTCTGCTGAATGGAGGACCTCTTCTGCCCCGATCGGATGAAGACTTCTGGCCGGATCGGATGAAGTCTTGTGCCGGTCCGGATGTCCTCTCCTGCCCCATCAGTGCCTGGCTGGCTGAAGACGGCTCAAGGTAGGGTGATCTTCAATGGGGTAGTGTTAGGTTTTTTAAGGGGGATCGGGTGGGTTTTAGAGTAGGGGTGTGTGGGGGGTGGGTTGTAATGTTGGGGGGTATTGTATTTGTTTTTCTACTGGTAAAAGAGCTGATTACTTTGGGGCAATGCCCCGCAAAAAGCCCTTTTAAGGGCTGGTAAAAGAGCTGATTACTTTATAATTTAGTTTAGGATAGGGAATTTTATTATTTTGGGGGGCTTTTTAATTTTATTAGGGGGCTTAGATTAGGTGTAATTAGATTAAAATTCTTGTAATATTTTTTTATTTTTTTGTAATATAGTTTAGTTTATTTAATTGTATTTTATGTTAGATAATTGTAGTTAATTTATTTAATTAATTTATTGATAGTGTAGTGTTAGGTGTATTTGTAACGTAGGTTAGGATTTATTTTACAGGTAATTTTGTAATTATTTTAACTAGGTAGCTATTAAATAGTTATGAACTATTTACTAGATATTGTACCAAGTTAAAATAAATACAAGTTGCCTGTAAAATAACTATAAATCCTAAAATAGCTACCATGTAACTATTAGTTATATTGTAGCTATATTAGGGTTTATTTTATAGGCAAGTATTTAGTTTTAAATAGGAATAATTTATTTAATTTTAGAAATTTTATTTAGATTTATTAAAAATAGATTTAAGTTAGGGGGTGTTAGGGTTAGGGTTAGACTTAGGTTTAGGGTTTAATACATTTAATATAGTAGTGGTGACGTTGGGGGCAGGAGATTAGGGGTTAATAATTGTTGGTAGGTGGCGGTGATGTTAGGGGACGGCAGATTAGGGGTTAATACATTTATTATAGTTGCGGGCGGTGTCCGTTCGCAGATTAGGGGTTAATAAGTGTAGGTAGGTGGCAGCAACGTTGGGGGGGCAGATTAGGGGTTAATAACTATAATGTAGGTGTCGGTAGGGGCAACAGATTAGGGGTTCATAGGTATATTGTAGGTGGCGGCAATGTCCGGTCAGCAGATTAGGGGTTAAATAATTTTATTTTAGTGTTTGCAATGTTGGAGGGCCTCGGTTTAGGGGTTCATAGGTAGTTTATGGGTGTTAGTGTACTTTGTAGCACTTTAGTTAAGAGCTTTATGTTCCGGCGTTAGCCCATAAAACTCTTAACTACTGACTTTTATATGCGGTAGGAGTCTTGGAGATAGAGGGTCTACCGCTCACTTCTTCCAAGACTTGTAATACCAGAGTTAGGCAAATCCCATTAAAAAGATAGGATACGCAAGTGACGTAAGGGGATTTGCGGTATGGAAAAGTCGCAGAAAAAAAAGTGAGCGGTGAGCCTCTACCTGCCATACTCGTAATACCAGTGGGCGTTAAAAAGCAGCGTTAGAACCCCTTAATGCTGCTTTCTAAAGCTAACGCAGAACTCGTAATATAGGCGAATGATTGTACAATGGTGATATATTGGAAATAATACTAGACCCATACCTAATAATGGCTCTATTTAAGTTCCCAATGAGTGGTCATCAGTAAAACCATGCATGCAGTTTTAATAAACAAAACCAGCGATTGGAAGTTGAAGTCACGAGGTTACCAAGGAAAAGATTCTAATACAGTCTACTACAGGCTGCCTGTTCTATATGACGTAATGATGTAAACGTACAGTATCTATACACACACACTATTTCCTCTGATGAAGAAGTTGATAAAAACTTCGAAAAGCGTAAGGATTTGCCGAGAGTGGGCGTACAGAATCAGAATATTGATGCCAGCAGTTTTTGTAGCAGCTACTGAGTACAGTATATTTAATAGTGACTATTTAGGATTTTAGACACGTTTTTACTGCTTATAATGTTATTAATTGGCTTAGCACTGTCATTCATTCATTTTTAATATGTATTCACTATACTAAGCCTTATAACTATCATACACACTTTATGACATAGTGTGATACAACACTGTTTATAACAAGGGAATATGTGAACTGTGGCAACAGATTATTTCAGTGGAACGGAGGCAGCTTTTTAACGGCTAATATATTCCACTTATTCCATACCATTTTTTCTATGTGCTTGAAAGCTTACCTCATCAAGGATTGAGGTTTATGAATGTAAGTGCAAACTTTTTTATTATGTAATAAATACATTTTATGACAGAATAACGCTATGTGATTTCCTCTTTTCTTTTATGGTACGATCGCTGGAATAAACTTGCTATAACCATACTCCTGGAGGATACTAAGCAACAGAGAATAAAAAAGTAAAGGTTGAAAATTTCTACCATAAAATCCGGAGCACACCTAGTAACAACAGAAGCAAACAGGGCTCAGGAATAAGGCTGGGGCCAACACCTATGGGAATACGGTTAGAAGTAACCTTACAGTGGAAGCCTTTCTTTCTATGAACACATACATTACCTCATATGATTGAGGTAATATCTGGTAAGAAGGCCACCTTCTACTTTATCACCACAATATAACACTGGACTGTTTAAGAAAATAACTTTTTGTGTATAGGAAATTTTGTAGGGGCTAAAATATTAGTCTGATTTGTTTGTAGTCACAAGTGTAAGATTATGTCCATATTTACCATATTGACCATATTGTATATAGAAACCTGTGCGCTGTTATCTCTTATTGATTTTCGCTTTCATATCTATCTATCTATCTATCTATCTATCTATCTATCTATCTATATATATATATATATATATATATATATAGTGAGTAAGGTGCACTCTCACAAACAGTCCTTTACATGCCAGGGTGCTCGAATAGGGGTACGATACAGCAAGAAAAAGACAGCACTCTTTGGTCTTGATAGTAGAAAACAAAGTAGTTGACTGAATAAACTACTTTGTTTTCTACTATCAAGACCAGAGAGTGCTGTCTTTTGCTTACTCTCTCTCTCTCTCTCTCTCTCTCTCTATATATATATATATATATATATATATATATATATATATATATATATATATATAAAATTATTTTGAAAATATTTTTGAATAACATTGGTAATCACGTGAGCTCTTAGCAACATCAAGTGTATATATATTTTCATACAAGCAGGTGTTGGTCTTGAAAGTCTTATTTAACTTGCATTTTTAACTTGCATACTACACAGAATATATTTATATTTTTGTTGTCATTTTAAACACTATTTTTATGATGTTATGGGATAATTATGTTGTAATAATATTGTACTGGTCTATATTTTGACAGCATTATAATAATGATCTTTAGGTATACTTGTGATATGTTTTTTCCGCACCTACCCAATCTTTAATCTGCTTATCATATTTTTTTGTAATTTTTCAAGCACCATTTTGCTATCAATTATGTATTTATTTGTATAGTATATAGTCTATGTGCCGTTTTACTAATTATAATTATATAAACAATATTTGAATAGAAGGAATTTTTTATGTAATATGAACATTGTTAAAACTTTTTCTGTGTGTTGTCTTATCAATGTTTGTGTATTGTTACACATCTTTTTAAATGATTTTTAAGCTATTTTTGTTTCCATGGTTGCCATGATGATGTGGTGTGCACCGATTGACTGCCTATAGTTTAAATAGCATTAGAAGTATGTCTGCTATACCCTTGATTAAGTGCTGCACAGCACGAAACGCGTAAGAGATCTGTTCCTTTTCCCTGCTGGTCACTTCAGCTTTTAAAATGTTTCAATAAAGATGAAGTTTTTATTCAGTATTTTCCCATAAGTGCTGCCTTTCTATATTTGAAATGTGATTAACCTCTCTAGTTACACACTGACAGAGGTTTTTCCACTTTTTTTGCTCCATTGACTTCTATAAGGAACAAACTAATGTGTGCTTGATATTCTATCTTTAGATTTTTATGCACATCAGGATAGCGTGTGAGCAAAAACATATTTATTTTCAACTAGTAATATGAGCGCTACCCTACCAGCAAAAGAAATTACTTCTAGTGGAGTTAGGGCTTGAATGGGAGCGTTAAATACTGCTCCACTTATAATCTGGTCGCTATTTTTTTCTGTTCTGTCATAGTCATTTACCAAACAAGTTGTGGTTAATTTGTAAATTTTCCAATTACACAAGGTCTACAGAAGTTTTTATATTATATCATACCAAGTTTATATGATAAAAATTAGGACAACTTTATCCTTTAAATAGAGTTGAAAACAAATATTTGATTTTCAGATTCATATTTATCTTACTGGTATTGAAAGTATTATAATTAAGTTTTTTATCTACTAGTTCCATCATTATCCCATATTTGATAACAGACCTAACTCTAAAATTACACTCTATGTTTCTGAGTTTCATCAAACAAAGGCTATAAAGCTTAAAGGGATATATTCTTTTAAACTAATGATTTTTATATCATAATATATTCCTACATAGTAGCTAATGTCCCATTCAAAATTTAGACCCATAGGCACTCTAGACTTTAGCTTATATATCCAGTATAGTTCTTTTTTGTCCAGGATGTTATACATATTACCACAATATGAGGAATTTTAGCCAAATCAATTATATTTACTTATAAATCACCAATCCTAGTAAAATTAACATGATTAAAATGCCTTGCAACTGAAGAGTCCTTGTTATAAATTTTTTACATCATTCAGATGTTCCCTTACCCTTACATTTACCTCCCCATACTGCATATAGCAGATGTTGTATTCTAGTAAGTTAAAGGGAGACTGAACCCAATTTTTTTTCTTTCATGATTAAGATAGAGCATGCAATTTTAAGCAACTTTCTAATTTACACCTATTATCAATTTTTCTTTGTTCTCTTGCTTTCTTTATTAGAAAAAGAAGGCATCTAAGCTATTTTTTGGCTCAGAACCATGGGAAGCACTTGTTTATTGGTGGGTGAATTTATCCACCAATCAGCAAGAACAACCCAGTTTGTTCACCAAAAATGGGCCAGCATCTAAACTTACATTCTTGCATTTCAAATAATAATACCAAGAGAATGAAGACAATTTGATAATAGGAGTCAATTAGAAAGTTGCTTAAAATTGCACGCTCTATCTGAATCACAAAAGAAAAAAATTGGGTTCAGTGTCCCTTTAACTGCAAAAGTGGTTTTATAATTAGCATAAAAAGACATTTCATACACCATTTCATTAACTGTGGACTTAAACTGCCTAGTCACTTCCATCATATCACACGTTAAGCAAGTTCTAGCTCCACATTTAAAACTTCCTTTATTCCTTAACCAATGGTCACCCCTATTTTTTTCACATTAGGGACCATACTGGGAGCTAGTCTCAATTGCCAAAGTTTGTGGGGGGGGGGGGGGGTTTAAACAAACTTACATTTCTCAATATGGCTCTGTAACACATTATCACACTGCAAGTATAGGGAGATTTTTTTTCAGATACACCCTGTGTGTCCACTTTACCCTGATTCTTAGAGAAGGTAATCCTTTCACTCCATGTAGGTGCAAACGTCCAAAAAAAGCTGAAATATCCAAAATAGTTCAACAATGTAAATGTATTAGTGTTATACAACAAAGGTAAAAGAATCGTAAGTATTATGCTCACATTTAAACCTCAAACTAATATGAAGGTATTGTTATAACACAAAAGATTCTCTACTGAAGTTCATGTACAAATGGACACTTTTGGAATGTGATATTCACACCGTGCCCTATACAACCTGTCAGTTCAAGGCTTCATCATCCCTGGTTGGTTACAACAAAAATAATAAACATTTATACATAAACATTCTCTCACTCATACATTCCTTCCTGTCTTCTCAATCGAATGTACACATTTGTATCATTTCAGTTCCTATCACAATCTCTCAATTCCTCCCCATGTTTTCTTTTTCTTTCACTCCTCATCTTCCTTTCCACTCTCACCATTTGTTCTCCTCTTTCACCACACGAAAAAAAGGTGACAAAGACATACTTTGTAAGAAACTCTGGCATTTGTTGGCTTTCTGATATTGGAAATAGCTTTAAATAACAGAATAATTCCCTTATCCCCATTTATATCTCCTGTTACAGCAATACAATTTTTAGGTACTTATTTTATTTGAATATTTAGCTGTATATGGTTTTATGACAATATTATTTAGAAACTTTTGAATAGGAAAAAATGTGAATTGACTTCAAATGTCTGATCATTGCTAAGATAGCAATCAATTGCATTTTCTGTTAATCAAACCTTATCTTTAGCCAGCATAAATGACATGAAATATGTGTAGGATGATAGCCAGAGGATTTAACAAGGTCATTTTTTTTACAACAGCTAGTAATCATCTTTTCTTGTGTGTGTGTCTGTAAGATAGGCACCATTTATAATGTAAGTTCTTGAGAATGATTGATTACTGTGAGATTGGAAATCATGTAATTTACCATGGAAAGACCAATAATGAAAGAATGGAATTCTTCATTAAATGAAATATTATCATTAATTACATTGTAAGACAAGTTAAATATCAAATTAGGATTCAGATCATTACCTTAAAGCTAATATCAATGAATTGCTATATGACACATGGCTGTATTTAAGAGATCACAATCACCTATCTGTTTTATTTAATAGACTTATGACAAGGTAAAAAATAATAATTTGTATTTCCCAAAATCTTGCCCAAAAATATATATTACCATACATAATATTGTATTGCCCTAAGCTGTTTTGAACATTAATGATTCAATTATATACACATAGTACTTATTAATAGACACCCCAAAATGATACCCCTAACTAATCCTTTCACAGCAATGACCCAAAATTCAAAGGGCTTTTACATGCCCACCTCCCTATTGTAATTACCAAAACACTAACCAACTCCCCCCCATTACCTAGGAACCCACTAACACATATATAAACTGTGATGCTTGAACACTCCTTCAAAGAAATCTTGAGCAAATTCATCGAGTTTTTAAAGGATATAAAGAAAAGGGTGCACTGGACTAAACTCAGACCAACTGTGAGTCCACATTTTTTGCGATAAGGAACGAGTATGAAAATGGATGACATCGAACTGGGATTATGATATGCTTTTTTAACATTTTTTGGAGGTCATTAATCTTGGAGTTTCTCATGTGTTTGAGATCCTTAGGTATTGGGGGTTCTTTGGGGAAATTGTGTAGTAGGTATTATGGTGTTAGGGGTAGGGTAAGGAGAGAAATTCAATTTATGTAGCAATGTACCTTCTTTGTTAGTGTTACATATATATAAGTGAGTACTGCAATGAGAGGTTATTTTTAGGGTTGGTTGCTTGCGTCGTTTTTTAGCTGGTGTTTAATTATGGTCAGTTGTATTTGAGGTATTGACTTGTTGAGAAAAATGTTGCATAGTAGAGGTGTAAGAAGGCTGGTGAAGCTAGGGAAACTTCCGTCTATCAAGTGGCGGGGGGCCATTTTAAGCATAGAGATATTACAGTGGATGAAAGGTCCTGTCCTACATAAGAAATAATTATATTGAATTGCAAATTTATTCCTCTCCAATTTTTCTTTTTTACCTTTAATTATTTCTTTAATTTTAATATATTTTATTTATTTGAAATTTTGCATCTACCCAGGGCAAGATTACGAGAGGTGTGCTAACTGTTGTGCACAAGAGACACAAGGGTTATCACTGGTGTTTGTGCACATCAGAAGTAGCACGGGTATTATAAGTTGAAAGTAAACACGTTAGCTCAAGCGCAATTGCATTTAACACTCGTTGGATAGCAAGACTTAAAGCCCAGGGTAACTGTTCAAACTTGAATAAAACATTGCACAAAGCACCTCTAAAAAATACATTTTAATTAAGTACAGTTACACTCATATTAACTCTGTCTAATAAAAATATTTAAAAAAATGCATATAAAAAGTTATAAGGGCCTCAAAGAATATGTTCTTTAAATTTATATTTAGATATCTCTATCTCTCTCTCCTCTCTCTCTCTCTCTCTATCATCTATCTATCTAATCTTTTATATCTACTCTATCTATCTATCTATCTATCTATCATCTATCTATCTCTACCTATCCTATATCTATCTATATCTATCTATCTATCTATCTATCTATCTATCTATCTATATCTATCTATCTATCTATCTCATCTATCTATCCTATTTATCTATCTAATCTATCTATCTATCTATCTATATATATATATATATTTATATACTATTATATAAATAACAAGAGTATTGCATTGAGCAATAATACTTTTTTTATTGGACTAACTATACATTTATAAGATGACAAGCTTTCGTAAGAAGTCTGAAGCAATACTTGAAAAAGGAGACATTCTTCCAAAAGCTTGATCATTCTTATAAATGTATAGTTAGTCCAATAAAAAGTTATCATTGCTCAATGTAATACTCTTGTTATTTTTGTGATATCTATATCTCTGGACTAACACGGCTACTTCAATAAAAAAAAATGTGTATGTGTATGTGTTGTGTATATATATATATATATAATAATATATATACATATATGTGTATATATAATATACTGTATATGTATGTGTATATATATATATTATATATTATACATATATATATATATATATATATATATATATGTCTGTCTGTATATAAATATATTTATATATATATATATATACACACAGGCGTCACTTTGGGTCACTTAGACTTATTTTCCCAAGAAACTTACTTTAATGAGCTTAAATAGGAAATATAGTCATTGACAAGGTTAGAAAACAATCAATTTTAGTTGAAATAATAATTGTGTCCTTTAAACTGTGCATTTGTCAAAGAATCCTCCATGAGCAGCAATTACAACCTTGTAAACCTTGGGCATTCTAGTTGCGAATTTGTTGAGGGACTCTGAAAAGATTTGACCCCATGTCTTCCTGAAGCGCTTCCCACAAGTAGGATTGACTTGATGGGCACTTCTTATGTACCATATAGTTAAACTTAGATTTGTTGTCCACAACACTTTTTTTCCAATCCTTCCTATGTCTAATGTCTGTGTTGTTTTTGCCCATATTAATCTTCTCTTTTCATTGGCCAGTCTGAGATATGTTTTTTTTTCTTTGCAACATCCTGGTGTTGCCCTATTCACTGTTAACTTGAGACTGGTGTTTTGCAGGTACTATTTAATGAAGTTGAAGGTTAAGGACCTGTGAGGAGTCTGTTTTCTGAAACTAGATACTCTAATGTATTTGTACTCTTTCTCAGTTGTGCACCGGGGCCACCACCTCTTTCTATTATGGTTAGAGCCAGTTTGCGCTGTTCTGTGAAGGAGTAGTTCACAGTATTGTACAAGATCTTTGGTTTCTTGACAATTTCTGGAATATCCTTCATTTCTCAGAACAAAAAATAAACTGATGTGTTTCTTTATTTATGGCCATATTGAGCCTTTAATAGAATCACAATTGCTGATGCTCCAGGTACTCAACTAGTCTAAGGAAGACCAGTTTTATTGCTTTTTTAATAAGTTAAACAGTTTTCAGCTGTGCTAAAAATCATTTCAAAAGGTTGTCTAATGATCAATTTGCTTTTTTAAATGATAAACTTTGATTAATAATAAGCCACAACATGCCATTGGAACACAGGAGAGATAGTTGCCTGATAATGGGCCTCTGAATGCCCATGTAGATATTCCATTAAAAATCATCAATTTCCAGCTGCACTAATCATTTATAAGATAACAAAGAAGCATACATACCAGGAAGCAAACAGACAGCTTAAATGATAGAGAGGTATACACAAGATTACTGTCTAATCCTACGGACATTTTCAAAAAGCAGTTACACAGCTTTTAGATGAAGGTTACTATGAGGGTATTTTTGATATAGACACATATAATCTTCCTTCTGGTATCGAACCCAGTAACCTCCTATCTTCCATCACCTCCCCAAGGTGCATAAATCCTTGGAGGAGGTGAGGGGAAGATCCATAGTTTCTGGGATAGGCTCAATGTTTGAAAATGTGTCCTCTTGGATTGAATCTCTGTTGCAATCATTAGTTTATCAACTTCCTTCGTATCTGAGAGAAACTAAACACTTGTTGTCTAACCTTGACAGTATGACATGGCATGAAACCTGTTCCTGGCTCACAATAGATGTTGTAGGGCTATATTCGGCCATCCGCACAGCCAAGGAGTGACAGCAGTAAATGAGTTTTTGATTACGTATAGTAACTATGATCCTGCCTTAGGAATTACATCTGTAGGGTCTTGGGATTTTTTGCTTAAACACAATTATTTTCAATTTGAGGGGGACTTTTTTCTCCAGAGACGTGGGACTGCTATGGGCGCTAAGTTTGCGCCCAGCCTATGCCAATCTTTATATGGGCATTTGGGAGCACTCCCAGTCTTTGGAGAACTGACCCTTTTAGAGATGCAATACAGATGTATAAACAGTTATATTGATGACCTCCTATTGGTATAGTCTGGTACAGGGGAGGATGCTTCATCCTTTGTCGATTATCTTAATTCTGGCTAAGATCACTAGCATGCTTACAGGAAACCCGTCTCCTCTAATACAACGTGCATGTGAGAAGTAGCCATCCCAGCCATACTGGCTTTGGTGTGGCCAAAGGCCATTTCATACGCATTAAACGCAACTGTTCGGAGGAGGCGGATTTCCTGAGAGAGAGTGAAAAGATGAAAAATCTGTTGATACAGAGAGGATATAAACCCAAAACTCTTAATAGAGCATTACTTGAGGTCTCAAGGGATTGAAAGATATACCTTGTTGGAAAACTAAAAAAGTGGTTCAAACAGTAGATTTGATAGGGATAAACCTCTTTTTTCAACATCCTTCAGTCCACAATTTAAAGGCATTTGTGATATTATTTCTAAACATCTGCCAATAGTCACAGCAGAAGACAGTCTTAATCATTATGAATCAGGAGGGTGTAACTTTGTGGCTAGAAGGGGTTGTATTATTGGAAATATGGTAGCTCCCAGAATGCTCAAGAAATGTAAAACAGTGACAAGCAGCTGGTTAACTGTCAAAGGACATTATAAATGTCACTATGCCAAATGCATAGTTTGTTCTTATGCTAAAATTGGATCTCAGTTCCAGTCAAGAACCACACAAAAAGTTTACAACCTAGATTGCTGTTCAAATTTTCGAACAGCATTTGTGGTTTACTTAATAGAATGTACTAGTTGCAGGCTACAATATACAGGTTGCTCTACCAGGGAGGTGAGAAACAGAATTAGAGAGCATCTTAACAATATCAACAATGGCAGAGAATGTTCTGACCTTGCCAGACATTTTATATTACTGTCATAATCAAGATGTTTCTACTTTTACTTGGCAAGTCATTTAAATTTGTCTGCCCCACAACAAGGGGAGGCAATAGAGAGAATAGATTATTACATTGTGAGGCCTTTTGGATCTTCCTATTAAATACTAGGAGACCAAAAGGTCTGAACATTGCAGGTGATGTCATTAACTTTTGGCAATGCTAAATAACCTCTTTTACCACATTTCATTATTATTGTGCCTAAGTTTGTGGAATCAATCATTGATTATTACAAAAACTGTTCATATTCAAATTATTTAGAGGTTGTAATGGAGTTTAACTGCTAATATACAGACTGAGGACTGATAATACAGTCTAAGATTACACCCCTAAAATTTACAATTTCTTAGATAGTATTAGTTATATACATTTAAATATGCTTCTGTAGTGAACAGATCAACAATGGATATACCCCACTATAGTGAACAATATATTATTTTTTCTTTCTTTTTTATATATCCCTTATGATAGAGAGATTTTCCCCATTGTTACTTGCTACTTATAATTTAGCCATTAGCATTTTGTTTCTTTAATTTAAACAGGTTCTAAAACCTATTATCTGGATTGGATGAGACTCTTAAGTGCTTGTGCTTAATTACCCAATAAGGAAAGATAGTCTTACTATGTAGTTGGATTCAATGAAATCTATTTATTTTTAGAATTATAAATACATACAATAAAATTTAAAACAATAGAAATTGATTCTTAAAACAACTCTAACTGGTTGGCCAACCATACAGTGTGAATAAATGATATAATATGTTTTCCAATCCCTGTTACTTAGTGTATTATACAAACATAACTGTATATTTGAATTTTTTAATTTTGGTTTAATTGCAGATATTTTTTATGGATTTGATATAGTGGACTTGTGAAGAAGTATGGTATCCACAAAGAATATTCACAATATTAATTCTTAATTACCATATTTACCATATTCGTTTGTTTAAAGCTGAACATACATAATTAAAATAACGTCAATGATATCAACATTAGTAACAAATAATAAAAGTGAAACAAAAATAAAGGGATGCAGTAAAAATCGTATAATAAGTTATGAAAGATAAAGTCTTTCTGCCGTGATCGTTAGAGTAATTGTTGCTTTTTGTTAAAAGCGCTGTTGTTAAGTCCTTCGTGGGGATAGTATGTGTGGGCGTGCTGCAACACGTTTTTGTCTAATTGCTATATATGTTGGGATTATAAGTCACTGTTAAGTAGTTTTGGTTATCTGGCCTTCACATTAACTTCCTTAGTTGGTGTAGGTATAATAAATCTTACCCGTTGTTTCTTTTGGGATACTTTGTTTCTGGTCTAGTTTCTTTTTGTACCCAATTCAATCTTTACTGTGATAAATGTGGATCGGAAGCCGGGATAGCCGCTGCCGGTGTTGTAGTGGTTTCAGTATGTCACATTGGTTTGTCTCCACGATTACACACACTTGAAGGAGTAGATGCTGGGGTAATGTGGTAGTGTGCTTTAACCGTTAATCCTTTCGTCAGATGGCTGGTCTTTTTGCCTGGTTAAGGTTTTCAAAACCTCTTGAATTGTTCAGAATGTGTTCTGTTTAGATCCGTACTCTATTTGTTTCAGCGTATCCGATCTGCAGGTGTCCACAGGTTTCTTTAGGCCCAGTTTTAGGTAAGGTATTTCAGTTGTTCTTGGCGGTCCTTTAAAAGGAGGACTAGGTGCTTTGAAGGTTGTTCTTGAACGCTTCAGAATATCTTTCAAGCGTATTTGTTGGTCCGTGGTTTGATGTAGTCTTGGCGGTCCACTTCGAAAGTGGACTATGAAAATGTTTAGTTTAGCAAGGAGTAGGCAACGCGTTTCAGCTGATTAATACAGCCTTTATCAAGCATATCCTTGCAGTTGTAAACAGTGGGTTTTTGTATTCTGTGGTTTGATTCTATTGGATCCCCTAGGTAGTTGTATCTTTACAATCTGGTGATCCTATTGGTTGTTGTGTCGGTGCTTTTGATTGGTCATTCCTTAGCATGTGACCTATTAATGGTTCAGTTTATCACGGTAATGGGGGAATTTTCACTTATTTGTATCAGATGACCAAGTAAATGCATAAAACGTTATGAAAACTTGTTCCAGTAGTAAACACAAATACGAATGCATTGTTATAATAAAAACATAAATAACTTTTTTGTACATCAGAGAATCTGTCCTTACAGGGTTTGTGAGTCAGTATAAGGTTTTTGGTATATGCCAATTTGAATATTTATTATGTTCTCTTTAGTCCTTTGGTGCTTATTTTATTGTTGGTTCAATTCTAGGGTTGGTAAATTAGAAGTTTTTTTTTTTGATGATGCAATTTATTATAACAGTGGAATGGGAAATTTAAATTTTGCGTGTTCTTGTTTGATCTTTAGTAATCGTTTGTTAAAAAGCAGGTTTTTTATTAATAATCGTTATTTCCATTATTATTGCTTTGGTGCAAGTATATGAAACATGCATTATTATTGGTTCTGGAATTTTTGTTCCTACCTTTGTAATTTATTTATTTTTAGTGTTTGTTCTTTTATAATCTTTTGTTGAAGAGCAGGTTAATCTTTTGGTATTCATCATTTCAATTGTATTGGTTCAAGGATATAAAACATCCATTATTAATGGATAAATAATTTAAGAAAGAAAAATTTTCAAATTATATATTAGTAATTTGAAAAAAGCAAGGGATTCAAAGAGCACACAGAACGACCTTTTAAAATATATTCCATATATTCCAAAAAATGGAGAAAGATATTGATTTGTTAAATATTGAACAAATGGAGGATAATTTGAAACCTAGAGAGAGGAAAGCATTAAAAGATCTGTGTATGGCCAGGGGTTTGGTGATCAAGCCCGCAGATAAGGGCGGGAATTTAGTTTTAATGGACGAACAACTTTATGTTAATGAAGCCAAGCGTCAATTAAATGACAAAAATCAGTATACTAAATTGGATCACAATCCCCTGGGCAAAATACAGAATCTATTATTTAAGATGTTGAATGATGCGAAAAGTAAGGGTATAATTGATCTTAAGGAGTTTAAATTCCTGTTCCCCGAGTTCCCTGTCATGCCTGTATTTTATATTTTGCCGAAAGTGCACAAAAATCTTAAATGCCCACCAGGGAGACCGATAGTCTCGGGTTTGGGTAGTATGACAGAGAAAATCAGGGAATATGTGGATAAATTTTTGAGACCTTTTCTCCTGACATTACCCTCATATGTTAAGGACACATCGGACCTTCTTAGAAAGTTGGATGGAGTTGTGGTTAATGAAAACACACTATTAGCTTCCCTGGATGTGGAGGGGCTTTACTCCTCTATACCTCACGAGATTGGTCTGCAGGCCATTAGGAAGTTCCTTGACACCAAAGGGCCTCTTTTTTCTGATCATTCAGAATTTGTGATCTTTCTATTAAAATTTGTCCTTCAGAACAATGTTTTTTCGTTTGATGGACAGATTTATAGACAGATACGAGGAACGGAGATGGGGGCAGCGTGCGCTCCTACGTACGCTTGCCTCCATTTAGGTTCCTGGGAAACGGATATCTTTGAACTTCACAATGATATTTTCAATGAGAAAATATTGATGTGGGTAAGATATGTGGATGATGTTTTTGTCCTTTGGGACGGAGCCATTGATGAATTCAATGAGTTTGTCAGACAACTGAATAACAATGACAGGAACATCATCCTCACCTCTGAAACTAACAGTAAAGAGTTAAATTTTCTTGACATAACGATCAAAAAGGAAGGCTTGAAAATTGTCACAGAGAATTTTAGAAAGAAAAATGCCACAAATAGCATTTTACATGCAGGTAGTGGTCATCCCTCTCATTTGATCAAGGGGATTCCATATGGACAGTTTCTCCATTTGAGGAGAAACTGTTCCTCCTTGGATAAATTTGATAAACATGCAGACCTTATGAAGGTTAGATTCCTCAAAAGGGGATATTCCAATAAATGCCTGAAAAGGGCATTGTGGAAAGCACGTAAGACTCCAAGGGATGCTCTTCTGTATAATAAGAAAGTAAACACAGATAAGAGCCAGATTACATTCATTACGAGATTTAATGACCAGTGGCATGGAATTAGATCATTAATGAATGAAAACTGGCACATTCTAATGCTAGATGAAAAGGTCAAATATGCAGTGGGCGAAAAACCACTTATGACAGCTAAGAAAGCACGAAGTTTAAGGGATATCTTAGTGAAAAGTCAATTTACTAGAGGCCACTCCAATTCTGATTGGCTGAGGAAAGATAGGGGAATAAAAGGTAGCTATCCCTGTGGGGCACTGTGTGTACTGTGCCCACATGGATAGCACAAAGAAATTCTCCACCCAAGCGGGGATCTCCTATGACATTAGATTTTTCTTTAACTGCCAATCAGAGGGAGTTATTTATCTTCTTCGCTGTTCGTGCACGGTCTTCTACGTGGGAAAACCAAAAGACTTGTAAAGGACCGGGTACAAGAACATCGAGACGACATTTTACATGCCAGGGATACCAATGTGGCAAGACACTTTTGTTCTTTCCACAATGTTAATGTGGATTCTCTGAAATTCACTATAATTGATAAAGGTATCACAAATGGAAGGGGTGGTAATAATGAGAAGGTTTTGCTACAAAAAGAGAGTAGATGGATTTACAAACTAGGAACCAGATACCCAGTAGGTTTAAATGATAAACTTGAATATGCCAGCTTCTTGTAAAATTGTAAAATTATATAACTTTTCATCTTGATATATTTGGGAATAGAGTATATGCCATATAGGTGACTTTAGTTTTAAATGGATGAGATTTGGGGCTATGTTAAGGAATTAGGCTAGCCCCTCTTTCCATATTTGTCTATTTTGTTTGAGACTCAATAGTTAATTAAGGGTAGTAATGCTACTGGAGCTCTGAGAAGAGCAATTTTAGCATGTGATTAGGTTCACCTGGGGTGCCAGGTGAGCCTTTAAATAGAGTAAGTCCGGAGTGGATTTTAGTATACCCTGATGAACCCCTGAGACACACACTGGCTGTGGGGGTGAAACGGTCATTGGTATTGTTGTGTTTGCAACACTCTTGGGTGTTGTTATAGGAGCAAGGTCGACTTAACTCCTGTTCTTTCATGAACATTTCTTGGTTACAATATGGTTTTCTAGCTTGTATGGCTACCATATACCAGTATGGAATGGAGTGCTGCCCTATCTACTTCCTTTTGGGCAGTAAACTGTGAGATGGAGAACTCAATCTAATCCCTCTCTATTACCTGCAACGGTGCAAGTGAGTAAAGCAGTTGGGAGAGCTGCGTTTCAAGTGACGGTACATCTTGGTAGAGAGTAACGGCTTTTCAGTGAGTAGCGCTGAGGGGAGACCTGGTTTCTTCCCCGTATAGCCGGATACAGAGTCAACTCATCTATCAGCTATCAGCTATAACACAAGTAAATGCAAGTGGTGGAAAGCGTGTATGTTTTTTGTGGTACATCTTGATACAGACGACATTTGCTGTAGAGTTTTGGGAGAAGCCTGGCTCTTTTTCTCATCAGTCGTTTGCCGAGCCTACATACACACCCCCTTGCGAACAAGCCACGGATTGGATTTCGGTGACAACTGGGAAACTCCTCTGTTGTGACGTCAGACGCCAACACACAGGCTTCGTGTGAGCGGTGCACCCGCTATGAGGTTACTACTACACATAAGCTAAGTTGCCTGTTTTTCAAGGATATTATTTCCTACATCTTGTCACATATGGAACTTGTGTATACGTATTTCATTATACGGACTATTCTTGCTTAATCTGATAAGTGCATGCACCGTTTGATTTATAGGCTTTGAATTGTATAATCTGTATGCCTGTATATGCTCTCATCTTGCTTTGCTTTTTTATATGAAGTATACCCTTCTATCTTGTGTCTCACAGTGTGATATTTGTACGCTTGATTAGCCGTGTATATAATATATATGCATATGATATATATCCTGTGATGTTAGCTACTAGAGGTAGAGATTAGCATACGTATGCTTAGGCAGTTAACTCTTCATTTCTATTTAACCTTGATTTGTTCCTTTTTAAACTTAAGTTACTTTTGTCTGACTTGGCCAAATTTAGTAACTCACTAAATGTGTTTGGGAAAATAAATTGGAATATATTTTAAAAGGTCGTTCTGTGTGCTCTTTGAATCCCTTGCTTTTTTCAAATTACTAATATATAATTTGAAATTTTTCTTTCTTAAATTATTTATCCATAATCTTATGAAGGGTAGCACCAGATTTGGACTTAGACAGCATTTTTATCTACTCTCTCATATTTTCTTTACTTATAGTCATCCATTATTAATAGTTGTGTATCAATTTGTTGGGTTTCTCTTCCAAATTTGGAGTGTTTTTTTTTTTTAGCCTTTGTTGAAAGAGTGTATCATAAAACGATTTTTTAAAATTTTTTGGTGAAATTTTGAATTGTTTATGAAGTGTTGTTATCAGATTGGGTTTTCGGTGAAACACGCATTATTATTGGTTCTGTAATTTTTATTCCTATTTTTGTAATTTATTTATTTTTAGTGTTCGTTCTTTTATAATCTTTTGTTGAAGAGCAGGTTAATCTTTTGGTATTCATCATTTCAATTGTATTGGTTCAAGGATATAGGACATCCATTATTATTAGTTGTGTATAAACCTGTTGGGTTTCTCTTCCGAATTTGGATTGTTTGTTCTCTTTTAGCTTTTGTTGAAAGAGTGTATCATAAAATGATTTTTTTAAATTTTTGGTGAAATTTTGAATTGTTTATGAAGTGTTGTTATCGGATTGGGTTTTTGGTGAAACATGCATTATTATTGGTTCTGGAATTTTTATTCCTATTTTTGTAATTTATTTTTAGTGTTTGTTCTTTTATAATCTTTTGTTGAAGAGCAGGATAATCTTTTGGTATTCATCATTTCAGTTGTATTGGTTCAAGGATATAGAACATCCATTATTATTAGTTGTGTATCAACCTGTTGGGTTTCTCTTCCGAATTTTAAAATTTGGAGTGTTTGTTCTCTTTTAGCCTTTGTTGAAATTGTGTATCATAAAATGATTTTTTTTTTTAATTTTTGGTGAAATTTTGAATTGTTTATGAAGTGTTGTTATCAGATTGGGTTTTTGGTGTTGGCATGCAAGATTTTTTGTGGTTCAAGTATTCAAGAAACAGTTTAGACTGAAGTCTATATTCAGACCTTTTGGTCTTAAGGTTTGCATTTCGAAGATTCATGTTGCTTCTTTTTTAAGTAGGTTGTTTGCCTGGTTACCACCTCTTATATTTTGTTTAATTTTTTGTATAGCTGTGTAGTTGAAATATTTTAGATTGCTGTTATTGCAAGTTCTGAAGTGTTTGGGAACTGGCAGGTCTTTATTTCTTTCTAGTTCCGATTTTTCTATTGATAATATGTGTTCCCTTATTCGTTCTTTTATCATCCTTTCCGTTTCACCTATATATTGTTTGTCACATTTTGTGCATGTTATAAGATATATTATGTTTGTGTCTGTACATCTTATAGTCTCTTTTATTTTATATTCCTTGTTTGTGATGCTGGATTTGAATGATTTAGCTTTTTTTGCATGTCTGCATGCTTTGCAGAAACCGCAGGGATAAAATCCCTGTAATGTTTCACCTTGAACTCCTTTTTGGATTTTCGGTTTGTTATGTTTTATGGTTGGAGCTAGTGAACTTTTTAGATTTTTGGCCTTTTTGTAAATGAATTTTGGTTTTTGTGGTAATTTTTCTCCTAAGTGTGGATCTTGTTGTAGTATTTTCCAGTGTGATTTGATAAATTTTTCTATTTCACCTCTATCCTCACTGTACTCTGTGATGAAAGGGATGAACCATTCTTTAGATTCTTCTATAGAGTTAGTTTTATCTTTGGGTTTATATTTGAGTATGTCCTTTCTGTTGGTTTTTTGTACTTTAAGTCTTTCCACTTCTATTTCTTCCTCTGTGTATCCTCTTTCTATGAATTTCTCTTTTAGTCTCTTTGATTGGATTTCAAAATCTGTGTCTTTTTTACAGTTTCTTTTGAGTCTAAGGAACTGACCCTTTGGTATATTTTGTTTCCACCGCTGGAGGTGACCACTTGTTTCGTGTATGAAGTTGTTTGCATCAACCTCTTTGAAATAGGTTTTTGTGAGAAGCTCGTTATTTTCTATGCTAATTTCTAGGTCTAGATAATGTATTTTCTCTTTACTGTAGTCTGCAGTGAATTTTAGATTAAGTTGATTGTTGTTCATATGTTCTAAGCAGGTATTTAAATCTTGTGTTGTGCCTTTCCAGACAAAGAAGAGATCATCAATAAATCTTTTATACATGATGAAATTATTTTTGAAGGGGCTCTCTTGTAGGACAAAACCAAACTCTCTAAAACCTATTAGTCAGACTTAGTATGCATAGGTATTGACAATATTAGTTAATAAGTACAAGTGCAAACTAGAGAGCACCTTAGTATTTTGTGTCCTATCTCTGATCAGCCACCTTAAGTCAGACATGTCAATCAATTAATTTTTCTTTTGCAGCAGCCAATCACAGTTTGTTTTAAGATATTTAAAGGTGTTGTTCATTAAGGTAACACATGTCTATGAATAAGGCCTGATGGCCGAAACGCGTAGAACATACCTATGGCTGCTGCTTTTATTTTATTTCTGATTTGTATCCAGTGAATAAAGTTATTACATTTTAACTTTGTGCGTTTTGGATGACTAGCTGGTTTCTCTCTTGCTTTGGATAAGATTAACAATGTCTAGACTGTATATCTGATAAATTTGATATAATTTTAATGGACAAAAAAAATGCGCTTTTCTTCGAAAACAAGGAAATTTCTATATGACTCCAAACTTTTGAACACTAGTGTACATATAGGTATAGATATATTTTTTGCCCAAAAACATTATATATATATATATATATATATATGTATTTATGAATAAAAATAACTTATTATTCTATGTGAAGAACATTGGAATGTGAAATATTAATATTTACATACTATGAGGTTTGCGTGATTTGTAGGGTGTTAATTTTTTCACCATTTTTTTGCGCTCTATTAAAGAATATGGGAGAAATTGTTAATACGGTTGCAATATTCTAACTTTTTTTTGCACATGTCTGGTTAGTACTTGAATGAAAACAATTTTACTTTCAACTTGTAAAATACGCACAACCCGATGTTCGCAAAACCCTTACTTCTAGAGGAATTAACACGTGAGCGACATCAATAAATAGTGCTCCACTCATAATCTAGCTCTTAGAGAACTGGTGGTGGCTTTTAATGTATTGGAATTCATGCATATTGTTTATAGCCAACACTATACTGTTATAGTATACTGTTATAGTACCCTGTGACCATTAAAGTATGCAGTCCTGGAAATGTTCAACATTTAGAAGTTGTTCTGGTGGCATGTTAGATGATCAAAAAATACTTAATTTGACATTTAAAGTCCACAAGAAATGTGGAAATCAGCTGGAAGTCATTTTTAAGGGTTACTAGAAAAAGAGAGTAAGTTATAACAACTGTTGAATTATTTTAGAGTGGTTAATGAGATGAAGAGCTCTGCATTCATTTAGTGTGGAGCTCTTCTTTTAGGTTAGAGGGATTTGTATCTTTTATATTTGGTGTTAGGGTTAGCTGCTTAGGTAGGGTAAGTTAGCTGCTCAATGGGAATGGGTGAAACTAAGCCATAATGGATAGGCAACTTTGAGATTGGTGGATCTGTAGCCTTTCAAAATCAGAATTTTGTTAAGAGATTGTGATGTATGAGGAAGTGTTGGTGTTTTTCTTTTACTAGTACCTTGGTACAAGTACCTAGCATAGGCCTGCCATTCTTAATGGCCTCAAGTTGGTAGGAGATATATAGCTTGTTTACAGATGGCTCTCTGCACATTTTTGATCAGTGGTTCAACACATGTTTCAGGTACTGTTGAATGGGTACATTAGCTAGATGTGTCACAGAAGATTATATAAGAAATCTAGCTATGTTTTAACAAATCTGTTGCACAGTTTCTAACATTGGCAAAAGTATTCCAGGATGACTGAGATAGATGGGAAATATATTGTAGGTGCTCCATATTCAGAATGTTGAGGTATTATTTCACTATTCACAGTTCATCCAATCTTATCAGAAAATGAATTTAAATGTTCCTAGTCATAAGAACAGAATTTTCACATGGAATCCTATTTGTGACTTTTAATAGAGGGTTTAGACGACAATTGCGAATGAGAGAAAGTGCTAAATAGCGCACTACTTGTAATAAGGTCCACAATGTATATATATATATATATATATATAATAATTTTTTTGCATGGAAAGTAATTATGCCACAACTGGTTATTACTATATATTCAAAATTAGATTAAGGTATTAGGTTCCTCTGTTTCTAATTTTGATAATATTGAAGTTAAAACACACTATATTTTACTCCTAAGAATATCATGAATATTAAAGGTAATGAAGCTGAACTTGATAAAGTACCTCACCTACCAGATTGTCACAGCATGTATTCTAATTTGAATATCTGCTTGAAGCTTTATGCTTGACATAGACAAAGCAACAAAAAAAAAAACATACACGCGACTATAGCAGTGGGAAACAATTGAACACTTTTCTTAAATAGTTTTTATAAAATTGCCTAGCCTAATACTATATTTTAAGTAATTTTTAGAAAGAAAATTACCTCAAATGTATTTGAAACTAAAGTAACTATATTTACAAAACAAAATGTCAATGCAGAAAAAGGGCATTATTTAGGTTCATGATGCAAAAAATATGTATATTTTTAAATTTGCATCAATTAACTTGGTGGTTATATACAATAAAAAGGGTGAATTAAATTAAAGCTGTTAGTCAACAATGATTTCTACAGGACCCCTAACATATATTATTTAAGTTTGGGGATATCAGCAAGTTGTTTAGTGATGTATATATATATATATATATATATATATATATGAATCTCTTCTAATTTTAGGACAAGCTTTAAGTATGGATCTTTTAGATTCCAAGAGTATTGCACTATACCTTTTTTATTGGACAAACATTACATAGTAAAAAACATGAATATATATAGGTAAAGGTATATATATATATATTATCCTTTGTTGAACAAATATTTAATGCCTTACTGGGAGCTAGTTGAACTCATTGGGTGAGCCGATAATGTGAGGCATTTATGCGCAGCCAGCAATCAGCAGCTCATGAGCCTACACAGGTATCCTTTTCAACAAATGATACAAAGAGAGCAAGACAAATTAGATAACATAATGTAATTAACTTGGAAAGTCCCTTTAAGGAGGACTAGAAGATCAATTAGGCCCTAATTGCAGTAGTCTTTATATGCTCTCTGTTTTCATCTAGTGATTGCATGTGTATTAAAGGGACAGGCTAGTCCAAAATAAACTTTCATGATTCAGATAGGGCATGTAATTTCCAATTTACTTTTATTACCAATGTTGCTTTGTTCTCTTGGTATTCTTAGTTGAATGCTAAACCTAGGAGGTTCATTTGCTAATTTCTAAGCCCTTGAAGGTCGCCTCTTCTCTCAGGGCATTTTGTGGTGTTAGTTTATGTGTGTCAGATAGATAACACTGTGCTCATGTACAGGGCCGCCATCAGAGGGTGACAGGGGTGACTCCTGTCAGGGGCCCAATGGGCCAGGGGGTTCCCATGAGGCAAGAACTAAAAAAAAAAAAAAAAAAAATTAAATTTTGGCAGCCACCAGTGGGTACTACAGCAGAATGCTAATTGAGCATGGGAAATGTTATTACAAAGAGTAAAGTATTAGCATTTGAGAGGATTTCTGAGTGAGTACTGAACCACTATGCACAGTGTGAGACAGACTTGGCACTTTGTTTGTACAGTGTGTGTCTGAGTCCGACGGCAGATCACTTTCATTTGCAGAGGAGGTAGGACTTACTTAGCAAATGTTTTCTATTTATTTGTGCAATTTCGGATTGTAACTTTAGTGTGGAAGTAGTTGTATGGTAGGGCCACATTTTTTAGCAGCAGTGTATTTATGATTATTTGACAATGCTGTAGAAATTCTATATTTAAAACCATGCAGAAATGTTTCCTCAATACACAAATGGTAGGTGCCCATATAATTACATTCCAGTTTACTGCCCCTTAATGCAAAGACTTTCCAGATGCAAGGAGGCATTTTATCTAAGATTTTTACATCTGCATAAAATGTTATACTCTCAGACTAAGATTGCTCAGTGTTTAAAATGAGACAGGTTAACTTAAAACTGTTCAGTTTACACTACAGCTGACTTAATTTTGAAATACATACCAACAAGCCTAAAATCGGCATTTAACCAGATCTAATGGTATGAGTACCACAGCTTATGGTTCCACCATTTGTACACTATATTCACCATTTAACCTTTAAATTATTGTTTAAGCAGTTCAGGGCCCTTCCTTTCAGTCACTGCATGCTGTTGTCATCATTTAGTTGGCATCTTCCTTTAGAAAAAGATAATCAGAACTCCATATTTTGTTTTCTAAATCTCCTTTTCTCTTGTAAGGTGTATCCAGTCCACGGGTTCATCCATTACTTGTGGGATATTCTCCTTCCCAACAGGAAGTTGCAAGAGGACACCCACAGCAGAGCTGTCTATATAGCTCCTCCTCTAACTGCCACTCCCAGTCATTCTCTTGCAACTCTCGACAATATAGGAAGTATAAGAGATATGTGGTGACTTAGTGTAGTTTTTACCTTCAATCAAGAGTTTGTTATTTTTAAACGGTACCGGCGTAGTACTGTTTTACTCCCAGGCAGAAATTAGGAGAAGAATATGCCTGGAGGTTGATGATCTTAGTGGTTTGTAACTAAGGTCCATTGCTGTTCTCACGCATAACTGAAGAGTATGGGAAAGACTTCAGTTGGGGGAACGGTTTGCAGATTACCTGCTTTGAGGTATGTTCAGTATATTTATTTCTAGAGAGATGATAAGATCTAGAAAATGCTGACAGAGCCTTATATAATTGAGGTAATTCTGATGCAGTAATTTAACAATGACTGGGATCATGCTTACAAAAAAGGGTAATATTCATGTTTATACTCATATTTCTTAGTGTCAAAACGTGTATATGTTATATAGAAAGAACGTTTTTTCTCTGAGGGTGATAAATTGTTTTTTTTGGGCCTAGTTTCCACATGGTTAGTCAGATACTCCTAAGAGTATTTCCTTAAGGCCCTATGACATCAAGTGCATGGTGGGAGGGGCCTATTTTCGCGCCCTAGATGCGCAGTTCTTATTCAGACTGAGACATCCAGCTTCCCCAAAGGCATCTGAGGACCACTATAGAGGGCTTATTTCTTCCCTAAATCATATTTGAGGGCAGGTAGGAGCCACAGCAGAGCTGTGGCAAGGTGTTAACTGTTTATTAACGTTTTTAAAAGTTTTTCAAATCCGGTTTGGGGCCTAAAGGGTTAATCATCCATTTGCAAGTGGGTGCAATGCTGCTTTAGTCCCTTATACACACTGTTAAAATTTCGAAGAGTTTACTACTTTTTAACACTGTTTTGCAGTTTATGTGATAGTTTTTTTCTCTTAAAGGCACAGTACCATTTTGGTTTAATTGCTGTTTCACATTTATTAAAGTGATTTCCAAGCTTGCTGGTCTCATTACTAGTCTGTTAAACATGTCTGACATAGAGGAAACTCCTTGTTCAATATATTTAGAAGCCATTGTGGAACCCCCTCTTAGAATGTGTACCAAATGTACTGAAATTTCTATAAATTATAAAGACCATATTTTGGCATTTAAAGATTTATCACCAGAGGTTTCTCAGACTGACAAAAGGGAGGTTATGCCATCTAGCTCTCCCCATGTGTCAGAACCTATAACTCCCGCTCAAGTGACGCCAAGTACATCTAGCGCGTCCAATGCGTTTACCTTACAAGACATGGCGGCAGTTATGACTAATACCCTCACAGAGGTATTGTCCAAACTGCCAGGGTTACGAGGAAAGCGAGACAGCTCTGGGGCTAGAACAAATACAGAGCTTTCTGACGCTTTAGTAGCTATGTCTGATATACCCTCACAATGCTCCGAAGCCGCGGCAAGGGAGTTGCTATCTGAGGGTGAGATTTCAGATTCAGGGAAGACGATACTTCAGTCCAATTCTGAAATGACAGCCTTTAAATTTAAGCTTGAACACCTCCGCTTATTCCCCAGGGAGGTTTTAGCGACTCTGGATGACTGTGACCCCATTGTAGTTCCAGAGAAATTGTGTAAAATGGACAAATACTTTGCAGTGCCTGTTAACACTGATGTCTTTCCAGTCCCTAAGATGTTCTCGGAAATTATTACTAAGGAATGGGATAGACCAGGTGTTCCGTTCTCTCCCCCTCCTGCTTTTAAAAAGATGCTTCCCATAGATGTCGCTATACGGGACTCTGCAGTGCCTGTTTACACTGATGTCTTTCCAGTCCCTAAGAGGTTCTTGGAAATTATTACTAAGGAATGGGATAGACCAGGTGTTCCGTTCTCTCCCCCTCCTGCTTTTAAAAAGATGTTTCCCATAGATGTCGTTATACGGGACTCGTGGCAGACAGTCCCTAAGGTGGAGGGTGCTGTTTCTACCCTAGCTAAGCGTACAACTATCCCCGTCGAGGACAGTTGTGCTTTCTTAGATCCTATGGATAAAAAATTAGAGGGTCTCCTTAAGAAAATTCTTATCCATCAAGGTTTTATTCTCCAGCCTCTTGCATGCATTGCCCCAGTTACTGCTGCAGCGGCTTTTTGGTTTGAGTCTCTTCAGGAGGCTCTACAGGTGGAGACCCCATTAGATTAGATGATATTTTAGACAGGATTAAAGCTCTCAAGTTTATTTCTGACGCCGTTTTTCATCTAACCAAACTAACGGCTAAGAATTCAGGTTTTGCCATTCTGGTGCGCAGGGCGCTATGGCTTAAGTCCTGGTCAGCAGACGTTACTTCAAAGTCTAAGCTTCTTAACATCCCCTTCAAAGGACAGACCCTATTCAGGCCGGGCCTAAAGGAGATCATTTCTGATATTACTGGAGGAAAAGCTCACGCCCTTCCTCAGGATAGGTCCAATAAATTAAGGACCAAACAGAATAATTTTTGTTCATTTCGAAACTTCAAGAGTGGCGCAGCTTCAGCTTCCTCTAATGCAAAACAAGAGGGAAATTTCGCCCAGTCCAAACCAGTCTGGAGACCGAACCAGGCTTGGAACAAGGGGAAGCAGGCCAAAAAACCTGCTGCCACCTCTAAGACAGCATGAAGGAGTAGCCCCCGATCCGGGACCGGATCTAGTAGGGGGCAGACTTTCTCTCTTCACCCAGGCTTGGGCAAGAGACGTCCAGGATCCCTGGGCATTAGAGATTGTTTCCCAGGGATATCTTCTGGACTTCAAAGCTTCATCTCCAAAGGGGAGATTTCATCTCTCACAATTATCTGTAAACCAGATAAAGAGAGAGGCATTCTTATGTTGTGTTCAAAACCTACTGGTTATGGGATTGATCCACCCAGTTCCAAGGGAGGAACAGGGGTAGGGCTTCTATTCAAATCTGTTTATAGTTCCCAAAAAAGAGGGAACTTTCAGACCAATCTTGGATCTCAAGATCCTAAACAAATTTCTCAGGGTCCCATCCTTCAAGATGGAGACTATCCGAACCATCCTCCCTATGATCCAGGAGGGTCAATATATGACTACCGTCGACTTAAAGGATGCTTATCTCCACATTCCGATTCACAGAGATCATCATCAGTTCCTCAGGTTCGCCTTCTTAGACAGGCATTACCAGTTTGTGGCTCTTCCCTTCCAGTTAGCCATGGCACCAAGAATCTTTACGAAGGTTCTAGGGTCCCTACTGGCGGTTCTAAGGCCATGGGGCATAGCGGTGGCTCCTTACCTAGATGACATTCTGATACAGGTGTCGACTTTTCAAATCGCCAAGTCCCATACGGACATTGTTCTGGCCTTTCTGAGGTCTCACGGGTGGAAGGTGAATGAAGAAAAGAGTTCTCTCTCCCCTCTCACAAGAGTTTCCTTCCTAGGAACACTGATAGATTGAGTAGAAATGAAAATTTTTCTGACAGAGGTCAGGTTATCAAAGCTTGTAACTTCCTGCCGTGCTCTTCATTCCACTTCTCGGCCATCAGTGGCTCAGTGTATGGAAGTAATCGGCCTAATGGTAGCGGCAATGGACATAGTTCTGTTTGCCCACCTACATCTCAGACCACTGCAACTTTGCATGCTCAATCAGTGGAATGGGGACTACACAGATTTGTCCCCTCTGCTAAATCTGGATCAGGAGACCAGGGATTCTATTCTCTGGTGGTTATCTCGGGTCCATCTGTCCAGGGGAATGAGTTTCCGCAGGCCAGAGTGGACTATAGTGACGGCAGATGCCAGCCTTCTGGGCTGGGGCACAGTGTGGAACTCCCTGAAGGCTCAGGGTTCGTGGACTCAGGAGGAAGCCCTCCTTCCGATAAACATTCTGGAACTGAGAGCGATATTCAATGCTCTTCAGGCTTGGCCTCAACTAGCTGCGGTCAGGTTCATCCGATTTTAGTGGGACAATATCACAACTGTAGCCTATATCAACCATCAGGGGGGAGCAAGAAGCCCCCTGGCAATGTTGGAGGTTTCAAAGATAATTCTATGGGCAGAGGTTCACTCTTGCCATCTCTCAGCTATCCATATCCCAGGAGTAGAGAACTGGGAGGTGGATTTTCTAAGTCGGCAGACTTTTCATCCAGGGGAGTGGGAGCTCCATCCGGAGGTATTTGCCCAGCTGATTCAACTATGGGGCAAACCAGAACTGGATCTGATGGCGTCTCGTCAGAATGCCAAGCTTCCTTGTTACGGGTCCAGGTCAAGGGATCCCCAGGCAGCGCTGATAGATGCTCTAGCAGTGCCCTGGTCCTTCAGCCTGGCCTATGTGTTCCCACCATTTCCTCTCCTCCCTTGTCTGATTGCCAAGATCAAGCAGGAGAGAGCTTCAGTGATTTTGATAGCACCTGCGTGGCCACGCAGGACTTGGTATGCAGATCTGGTGGACATGTCATCCTTTCCACCATGGAATCTGCCGCTGAGGCAGGACCTTCTACTCCAAGGTCCATTCAAACATCCAAAACTAATTTCTCTGCGGCTGACTGCTTGGAGATTGAACGCTTGATTTTATCAAAACGTGGTTTCTCCTAGTCGGTCATTGATACCTTAATTCAGGCTCGAAAGGATGTCACCAGGAAAATCTATCATAAGATATGGTGTAAATATCTTCATTGGTGTGAATCCAAGGGTTACTCATGGAGTAAAGTCAGGATTCCTAGGATATTATCCTTTCTCCAAGAAGGATTGGAGAAGGGATTGTCAGCTAGTTCCTTAAAGGGACAGATTTCTGCTCTGACTATTCTTCTGCACAAGTGTCTGGCAGATGTTCCAGATGTTCAGGCATTTTGTCAGGCTTTAGTTAGAATCAAGCCTGTGTTTAAACCTGTTGCTCCACCATGGAGTTTAAATTTAGTTCTTAAAGTTCTTCAAGGGGTTCCGTTTGAACCTCTGCATTCCATAGATATCAAGCTTTTATCTTGGAAAGTTCTGTTTTTGGTAGCTATCTCTTCGGCTCGAAGAGTTTCAGAGTTATCTGCCTTACAGTGTGATTCCCCTTATCTGATCTTCCATGCAGATAAGGTAGTTTTGCGTACCAAACCTGGTTTTCTTCCTAAGGTGGTATCTACTAAGAATATCAATCAGGAGATTGTTGTTCTGTCACACAATCTTGACGTGGTTCGTGCTTTAAAGTTTTATTTACAAGCTACTAAGGATTTTCGTCAAACATCTGCATTGTTTGTCGTCTCCTCTGGACAGAGGAGAGGCCAAAAGGCTTCGGCATCTTCTCTTTCTTTTTGGCTGAGAAGCATAATCCGTTTAGCTTATGAGACTGCTGGCCAGCAGCCTCCTGAAAGAATTACAGCTCATTCCACTAGAGCGGTAGCTTCCACATGGGCTTTTAAAAATGAGGCTTCTGTTGAACAGATTTGTAAGCGGCGACTTGGTCTTCGCTTCATACTTTTTCTAAATTCTACAAATTTGATACTTTTGCTTCCTCGGAAGCTATTTTTGGGAGAAAGGTCTTGCAGGCAGTGGTGCCTTCCGTTTAAGTTCCTGCCTTGTCCCTCCCTTCATCCGTGTCCTAAAGCTTTGGTATTGGTATCCCACAAGTAATGGATGAACCCGTGGACTGGATACACCTTACAAGAGAAAACAAAATTTATGCTTACCTGATAAATTTGTTTCTCTTGTGGTGTATCCAGTCCACCGCCCGCCGTGTCACTTTAAGGCAGGTGTTTTTTATTTTTAAACTACAGTCACCACTGCCCCCTATAGTTTCTCCTTTTTTCTTGCTTGTCTTTGGTCGAATGACTGGGAGTGGCAGTTAGGGGAGGAGCTATATAGACAGCTCTGCTGTGGGTGTCCTCTTGCAACTTCCTGTTGGGAATGAGAATATCCCACAAGTAATGGATGAACCCATGGACTGGATACACCACAAGAGAAAGAAATTTATCAGGTAAGCATAAATTTTGTTTTTTTACAAAACTGTAGTTTACCTCATTACTTGTCAGGTCAATGTAAACAAGTGCTGAGTGTCTGTTTGGGTGTTTGTGTCTGAGTTTGTTTCTTTGCGTGTCTGCTAGAGTGTCTATATGTGAATCCTTATGTGTGAGTGTGTGTGTGTGTTTCAGTGTATGAGTGTGTCTGTGTGTGTGTATGTTACTACCTTTACAACATTTCCAAGTTAAAATAGACACTTAAGAATAAAGTGCATATACGTTTTAGTCACTTGGTCAAAAATTGTACATGTCAAAGTCAGGGGCCCCAAAATTTCTAGTGGCGGCCCTGCTCATGTACATGGAGTTCCGAGGAGCCAGCACTGATTGGCTAAAATGCATGTCTGTCAAAAGAACTGAAATAAGGGGGCAGTGTAAAACGTGTATTTATATAACTGCTTTGGTTATGCAAAACTAGGGGATGGGTAATAAAGGGGTTATCTATATTTTAAAACAATAAAACTTCTGGTGTAGACCCTTTAATTCAATTCCTCTTATTCTGATATACTGGTTTGACTTCTGCTTCCCCTGACTATGCTTCTGTTTAAGCCTTTGCTTGGACTGATTTGGTTTAAGACTTTTGCTTGTTTGTGGACTTTGCATTTGTTTAATGATTTTGTGCTGCTTTTCTCTGTGAGGACTTGACCCAGACAGTCTGACTTACATTACCTTAACCCTGGATTCTTCTGCATTTAAATACCTTATGCAAGTTTATATTCATCTTGATAGTGAGACTAAACTTTTACAAATGTATGTCTTTCTTTGATATTTGAAACTATTACCTTACAGTTAGTTTCTAATATTTATTGTTTGTTTGTTTTGCAGGAACTGATTAACTACTAAGCTAAGTCTCATTGTTCTCTTACCCCTTGCCTTAGTATGAACATTGTGTTTATGTCCACTGCTCTAGAAAGTTTTTGTAGTGAGCTGGGCCTCTCAGCAATAGATTTCAGCTTGTTTCATTCTTAAACAGCAGCACTCCACCTTACACTGAAAAGATGCATGCTCGGACTGGAAACCAGTATGCTGTTATAGGAATGTTAAATATTTATAGTACATATACAGTAAAACACATTATATATATATATATATATATATATATATATATATATATATATACATATGTATATATGTGTATACATGTGTATATATGTGTGTATATGAAATACATATGTTTGTATATATATATATATATATATATATATATATATATATATATATATATATATATATACATACATAAATACATACATACACATATTTAGACATGTATATGTATGTAAATATCCATTATAGCCCTTTCCATTCAAATACCTTGACATATACCCTATACCTTTTAAAGTTTATAATAATTATTTATTAATAACTAGTCCTAAAGCCTGTGTACATGGGCCAATTTTTTTAAGTACTGCGGTTCCAACCCTTGCTCCCTCTCTCTCCCCCCTCCCTTTTGCGCTCTCTCTTCCCTGCCCCTCTTCTGCTCTCTCTCTTCCCCGCCCCTCTTCTGCTCTCTCCCCCCTCTTTTGCTCTCTCTCTCCCCCCTCTTTTGCTCGCTCTCTCTCCCCTCTTTTGCTCACTCTCCCCCTATTTTGCCCTCTCCCCCTCTTTTGTTCTCTCCCCCCTATTTTGCGCTCTCTCCCCCCTCTTTTGCTCTCTCCCCCCCACGTTTGCGCTCTCTCCCCCCTCTTTTGCACTTTCTCCCCCCTCTTTTGCGCTCTCTCCCCCCTCTCTTTTGCTCTCTCTCCCCTCTCTTTTGCTCTCTCTCCCCTCTCTTTTGCTCTCTCTCCCCCCTGTTTTGCTCTCTATCCCCCCTCTTTTGCGTTTTCTCCCCCCTCTTTTGCGTCCTCTCCCCCTCTTTTGTGCTTCCTCCCCCCTCTTTTGCGCTCTCTCCCCCTCTCTTTTGCTCTCTCTCCCCCCTCTTTTGCTCTCTTCCCCCCTCTTTTGTGCTCTCTCCCCCCTCTTTTGCGCTCTCCCCCCCCTCTCTTTTGCTCTCTCTCTCTCCCCCCTCTTTTGCTCTCTCTCCCCCCTATCTTTAGCGCTCTCTCCCCCCTCTCTTTAGTGCTCTCTCCCCCCTCTCTTTTGATCTCTCTCCCCCTTATCTTTTGCGCTCTCTCCCCCTTCTCTTTTGCGCTCTCCCTTTTCTCTTTTGCTCTCTCTTTCCCCTCTCTCTTTTGAGCTCTCTCTCTCCACCCCCTCTCTTTTGAGCTCTCTCTGCCCCTCTTTTGTGCTCTCTCTCCCCCTCTTTTGTGCTCTCTCTCTCCCCCTCTTCTGCTCTCTCTCCCCTCTCTCTTTTGCTGTCTCTCTTCCTCTCTTTTGCTCTCTCTTCCCTCTTTTGCTCTCTCTCTTTTGCTCTCTCTATGCACCTCTTTCGCTCTCTCCCCCTCGCTTTTGCTGTCTCTCTCCCCTCTCTTTATTCCCCCTCTTCTGCTCTCTCTATCCCCCCTCTTTAGAGCTCTCTATCTCTCACGGCATATCCGGCCCTTCCAACGCCCCGGCCCCGTCCACGTCACACCCGGTCACGCCCAAACCCACCCAAAAGTGTGTTTGTCCTCGCGCACCGTCTCTACTGTGCATGACAGCTTCGGACAAACACACTTGGCCTTTTATTATATAGGATTATATGAATATATTTAATTAGCTTATATATGAATGTAACTGGCTATTTTAATGTACACTGAGGGTGACACCTTGCTTGCAAGAGAGTCCCTGAAAGCTGTGCAGCTGCCTGTGAGTGCTGGTTGACACCCAGGACTGTGAATTTTAAAGAGTTAGGGAATGTGTACCAAGTTCAGTTTGATAGTGCAGTCCATTTCTGTGTTTCGTATGTGTATAGGGAAAATACAAATAGCCTTTGTTACCCTTGTTTGTATCTGTGTGTTTAGTCGAAGGCATACATTGTGTGGCTGTAGGTTAGTGGCCCAGGGAGGAAGAAACCTTGCCATGGTCCTGGGCCTATTACTAATTGGGCTAATGCTAATGCTAATGCTTCCATTTTGTGTTTAATCTAGCTGAGTGCTTGCAAGAGAATGCCAAACTTCCTATGTGTTGTGTTAATTATTTTGTTTTGAAATTTTTAGCTCAGCCTTGCACCCAAGCTTGCACCCATCTGCCTGTGAGTGCTGGTGAGCACCAAGGGCTGTGAGTTTTGCAGGGTAATAGGATGTGTACCTAGTCCAGTCCGAGAGTGCAGTCCATTTAAACACCTTGCCATATACATATCCCTTTTTAACCATTTTAAATCTTTTTTTATTAATATAAATTTGATTTTTATTTTTTTATTAAAAATGTGTATACATGAGTATAATACTTTATTTTAATGTGTTTTACATTTCAACTTGTAATATAAGTGCTATTAAGCTTGGCTATGATATTGATTGAAAGTATAAGGTTAGCTATAGGGATGCTGGCCACGCTAAACCATCTCTGGTAAATATAATTTACCATGGACTTGTAATATCAAGTTGCACTCTAATTCATGGTGCAGCAATAGTGCTTATCATGCTTATGTCCAGTGCTACCATTAGCACTACTTGTAATCTGGGCCTAAACGGGTGGAACTCAGAGACAATTTAATGATAACACCAAAAACATTTATAACCAATGCTTCTACGGCAGTTAATTAAAGATTCAATCTGGCATATACTAAAGAATTAACGGCTAGATTATGAGTTTTGCGTTAGAGGCTATGCGGTTTTCTCTCACCGCTCACTTACCTACAGCGATGGTATTACGGGTTTTTACAAACCCGGCTTTAAAAGACAAGAAGTGAGCATTGTGCAAAATTGTGCTCCTTACCGCACTTCAATACCAGCGCTGCTTAAGTCAGTGGTGAGCTGGTCGTACGTGCTCGTGCACGATTTCCCCATAGGAATCAATGGGGAGAGCCAGCTGAGAAAAAGTCTAACACCTGCAAAAAAGCAGCGAAAAACTCTTTACACCTAACACTCTAACATGAACCTCAAGTCTAAACACCTCTAATCTTACACTTATTAAACCCCTAATCTGCCGCTCCAGACATCGCCAACACCTACATTATAATTATTAACCCCTAATCTGCCGCTCCGGACACCGCCACCACCTACATTATATGTATTAACCCCCTAATCTGCTGCCCCCAACATCGCCGACACCTACATTATATTTATTAACCCTTAATCTGCTGCCCCAAATGTCACCGCAACCTACCAACCCTCATTAAACCCTAATCTGCCGCCCCCAACGTCACCACCATTATAATAAACATATTAACCCCTAAACCGCCGCACCCCGGCCTCACAAACATTAGTTAAATATTATTAACCCCTAATCTGCCATCACTAACATTGGTGCCACCTACCTACATTTATTAACCCCTAATCTGCCGCCCCCAATGTCACTGCCACTATACTAAATGTATTAACCCCTAAACCTAAGTCTAACCCTAACGCCCCCTAACTTAAATATAATTACAATAAATCTAAATAAAAATTAATATTATTACCTAAATTATTCCTATTCAAAACTAAATACTTACCTGTAAAATAAACCATAAGCTAGCTACAATATAACTAGTAGTTATTTTACAGGCAAGTTTGTATTTATTTTAACTAGGTACAATAGTTATTAAATAGTTATTAACTATTTAATAACTACCTAGCTAAAATAAATACAAAAGTACCTGTAAAAAACACCTAACCTAACCCTACAATTAAATACATTAACTAAATTAAAAACAATTACATAAATTAAATTAAATTAGCTAAAGTACAAAAAAAAAACCCACTAAATTACAGAAAATTATAAACAAATTACAAGATATTTAAACTAATTACACCTAATCTAATAGCCCTATCAAAATAAAAAAGCCCCCCAAAATAAAAAAACAGCCTAAACTAAACTATTAATAGCCCTTAAAAGGGCCTTTTGCAGGACATTGCCCCAAAGTAATCAGCTTTTACCTGTAAAAAAAAATACAAACAACCACCCTAACAGTAAAACCCACCACCCACACAACCAACCCCCCAAATAAAATACTATCTAAAAAAAACACTAACCCCCTGAAGATCGACTTACTGTTCTGAAGACCGGACATCCATCTTCAAGGAAGCGGCAGAAGTCTTCATCCAACCGGGCTGAAGTCCGCAACGAAGCATGGAGAAGTGGTAATTATTTTATTTTAGTGTTTGCTATGCAGGAGTGGCTCGGTTTAGGGGTTAATAGTTAGTTTATGGGTGTTAGTGTACTTTTTAGCACTTTAGTTATGAGTTTTATGTTACGGTGTTGTACCATAAAACTCTTAACTACTGACTTTTAAATGCGTTAGGGATCTTGGAGGTAGAGGGTGTACCTCTCACTTTTTGGCCTCCCAGTACAGACTTGTAATATCAGCGCTATGGAAGTCCCATAGAAAAAATACTTTACGAAGTTTAGTGTTCGGTGCTCCTAAATAGCAGTGGTAGGGAAAAAGCAGCGTTAGGACCTTTTAAAGCTGCTTTTTCAGCCTAACACACAACTCGTAATCTAGCCGTAAGTGTTTAATCGGCTTTGTCAAAACTAGATTTCAAATCGTTAAGAGATTTATTTTATTCTCTCTATAGGTCATTAATGTAACCATTGATATATTATAAATATATGTTTTTACTTATATTGTACCTCCTGTCTTATTGTTATTTTGTAAACATTTATTATCTAATTTATAACAGAGTTAACTCCAATCACTATTAAGACTGTAATAACCCCTAAACTGCCACATAGCCCACCGCAAAGTTGCCATTACACTATTGACCCCTAAACCTCCATCCCACACATCGCAAAGTACCTAAATACACTAGTAGCCCCTAAATCACTATCCCCCACATCCCAAACACTAAACTACACTATTAACCCCTAAACTGCCCTCCCCACACATCGCAAAGTACCTAAATAAAACTATTAACCCCTAAACCACCACCCCCTTATAGCAAAGTACCTAACTATACTATTAACCCCTAAACCGCCATCCTCCAAAAGTAATAAACTATCATCTAAAGCCCCTAGCCTAACACACCATAACCTAACCCAAATTAAAATACCCAAAAAAGTACAAAATAAATCCTTAAAAAAAGAAAGAAAATTACCTGTAAAAATAAATAAAACCTAACCTTACCTTTTAATGAATACTAACATTACAAAAAAAAAAGAAAGATAATAAAAAAAGGAATTACCAAAAAAAAAAAAAACAATTAATCCTATTCTTATACCCCTTTTAAATAAACACCCCAAGTTATTCTAAAAATAAACTTCTAGTAGCCCTTAAAAGGCCCTAAAGTGATCAGCTCTTTTATGACCCCCCTCCCCACTAAACCTTCTAACACCCCCACCCACAACCCCCAAAATTAAAAAAAAATTCTTCATCTAGGTGGCGGTCCATTTTCTTCATCCAGGTGGTGGCGGCGGCAGTGGTCCTCATCTTGCAAGCTTCAACACGGAGGTCCTCTTCATACAGTCTCCAGTCGCACACTGAATAGTGATTGTGAGATACCCCTTTTATATGGGGGTACCCTTGCATTCCTATTGGCTGATTTGAATCTTCAAATTCAAATAAGCCAATAGAATGAAAGATTTTTCCACTTGTAATATGGATTTTAATATGGATTTGAGGGTAAAAAATATTGTGACCTTGCAATCGTGTTTACATAGCACTCCACTTGTAATCTAGAATGTATTATTTAAATTATATCTATCAATTAAGTAATGTGTGTTTTTATTATTTAAAATATCACTCAGTTAAGGTTATTACTGTTAGTGTTCAAAGCAAAAACACATTGATGTCTATGGCAAGCAATCAAAATCGTCTTAAAGAGTACAATTTTTCTGTGTGTATTTGTGGGGTTGGGACAATATGTATTTCGATTCCAAGCAATTAGAAAACTTTTGTTTATTTTTTTCCAAACAATTTTTAAACTTTTCAAATTTAACTTCTTGTATTGAAAACATTTTTCCATTTCTTGTCTTTTGTATGGCTTTTTAAATGTTTCTTTAAACTCTTGTGCAGGCTCAGTCCACAATTCAATTCAGTCATCTATAAGTTAATCTATTATTGCAGTGAAGCACTTGGAATTGTTAAATATACATCAAAAGTATACACAATTAGTAATTACTCTCATGCATTAACCTATATTCAAAAATAGTAAGTAGTCATTTAATTAATTAGTGTATTTTACTTTTGCCACCCATCTTTTGCTTCAATGAAGATCTTTAAAAATCCTTGTAATTGGCATCACTGGGGGGGGGGGGGGGGGCAGGGGGAGCACCCACTTGCATAATGTTGTGTGCCCCATAATCATGAAGCTGCTGCAATGTTATTTTGCATGCACTCTGATAAAAACTTTACACCAGGCAGTGTCACTAACAACACCTCCACACAGTGAGGGAGGCTGGCAGAGGGAGATTAAATATAAGTCAAGACAAATCAACCTGGAGTTTTAGAAGGCTCATGAAAGATGGACCCATCTTCTAGTGATTTCACCCATCCAGTGTTGGTGCTTCAATTATCTTTCCTGCACTGTGGCACATATCTGAGTATACAAGTTGATTTTTTTAACCCCCAGGTCCCAATAGAAAGTAACAGAAGTAACACCTCCTCACTTGCACCATCACCTCCCTCCCTACAACTTTCCCTCCTTCTACCCCTCATACTAAACTTCACAGAAGAATCAAGTCATTAGATCAGCAACAGCTCGCTAGCTCTCTCGAACCTCTTCTCTCTTCTATCCCCTCCTTTTCCTGTCCTGATGAATCCCTCTGCCACTATAACTCCACCCTTACATCAGTCCTTGATAACCTGGCCCCACCTACCATAGCTCGGAAAACATACACTCATCCTCAGCCCTGGCATACTCCTCTGACACAGTACCTACGCAGATGTTCCCATACTGCTGAGCGACACTATAAGTTCATCTTGAACTCCTACTATTCTGCCCTTAAACTATATAAGCAACATTACTTCTCCACTCTTATCTCTACTCTTTCTTCAAACCCAAAACGTCTGTTCTCCACATTCAATACTCATCTCCGCCCACACCCACCTCCCACCACAACTTTTCTCTCAGCCCAAGATATTTCCAGCTACTTCAACAACAAAAATCGACTCCATCAGAAATTAAATCAGTTCTCAACATACTACCGGTCTCCCACCCCCTCAAAAGCTCACAGTCATCCAAAACCCACATAGTCATAAATTTAGCTCTTTTGCCCCTGTTACAGAGGATAAAGTTTCTGCCCTTATACTATCCTCTCACCTCACTACCTGTCCCCTCGACCCATCCCCTCACAACTACTCCCCTCCCTCTCTTCTACCCTTACCCCTATACTCACACACATCTTCAACCTCTCCCTCAGCCCTGGTATAGTTCCCACATCTCTTAAATATGTATTAGTCACACCTATCCTCAAAAAACCTCTCGTCCCAACCTCCCCATCCAATTACCACCCTATTTCCCTACTACCTCTTGCCTCAAAACTTCTTGAAAAGCTATTATATGATCATCTATCCCATTTCCTTACATTAAACTCCCTCCTTGACCCATTGCAATTTGGATTTGATCTCTTCACTCAACAGAGACAGCAATTGTTAAGGTTACCAACGACCTACTTACAGCAAAATCAAAAGGCCACTTCTCTCTACTTATCCTCCTTGAAATGTCTGCAGCCTTTGATACTGTTGACAACCCTCTTTTGCTCCATACTCTCCAATCCTTTGGCATCTCTCTTGGTTCTCTTCATATCTGTCTAACTGTACCTTTACTGTAGTCTTCTCTGGGGTATCCTCTGCCCCGTTACCTCTTTCTGTTGGGGTACCGCAAGGCTCTGTCCTCGGTCCCCTTCTCTTCTCAATCTATATGTCCTCACTAGGTTCCTTAATAAAGTCCCACAGGTTTCATTATCATTTGTATGCCGACGATACCCAAATCTACCTCTTTGCATCAGAACTATCTCCTTCCTTGCTAACCCGTGTCACTGTCTCTCTGATATCACATCTTGGATGTCCTTTCACTACCTCAAGCTAAATCTCTCCAAAACTGAGCTCCTTATTCCCCCCCCCTTTTCCAAAATCTCCTCCCCCCCATGTCTCTATAACTGTTGACAACTCCATCATTACCCCAACATCACATGCCCAATGTCTTGGGGTCACACTTGACTCAGATCTTTCTTTTACTCCTCACATTCAGTCCTTGGCTAAAGCCTGCCATTTCCACCTTAAAAACATTGCTAAAATTAGACATTTCCTTACACAAGATACAACAAAGATTTTAATTCACTCTCTCATCCTTTCCCGCCTCAACTACTGTAACTCTATCCTCTCTGGTCTCCCTAGCTGCTGCCTAGCTCCTTTAAAATCCATAATGAATGCCTCTGCCAGGCTCATCTTCCTTGCACGTCGCTCTTCATCTGCCGCACCTCTCTGCCAATCCTTTCACTGGCTTCCTCTTGCCTCTAGGATTAAACACAGAATTCTCACTCTGACACACAAAGCCCTCAATTGCACTGCTCCCCCTACATATCAGACCTTGTCTCCCGATACCCTCCCTCCCGTCCCCTTCACTCCACTCATGATCTCCTACTCTCCTCCTCTCTTGTTACCTCCTCACATTCCCGTCTACAAGATTTCTCAAGACTGGCTTCCATCTTATGGAACTCTCTGCCTCGCTCCACAAGAATCTCCCCTAGTTTGAAAACCTTCAAGTGCTCCCTGAAGACTCTACTATTCAGGGACACTTGCAACCTACACTAATCTTCCTATATCCACTGCTATCCCCTAAAACCCCATAGCATGTAAGCCTATGAGCCCAGCTGTTTGTAGTTCACCTTCATAGGACCCGACTACAACAGTGCAACTCTCGGCAGGACCCTCTCTCCCCATTTGATCCCTGTATTTTATATACCACCCATGTTCATAGCGCTACGGAACCTATTGGCACTCTACAAATACCTGATAATAATAATAATAAATAGTGTGGGCAAGCAAGTTTTGAGGCTATGTCAAATTTTGCACATGACTTTATATATATTTTAGCAGCTCTAAACCTATTGGCTGATTGAAATCTTTCAGCCAATAGGTATGCAAAGGACGCCATCTTGGATGGCGTCACTTGCATTGAAGTTCCAGTTTACTGCAGCGACCGTATGAAGAGGATGCTACGCGCCGGATGTCTTCTGGATGAAGACTTCTTACCACCTGGATGAGGACTTCTCCGGCTGGATGAAGATGTAAGAGGCTGCCCGGATCGGATTAAGACTTCTTGCCGCCTTGATGAGGACTTCTCCAGCTGGATGGGTCCTTCAAGTGGGACTTCAAGAACTGTAAATGGATCGTCGGGGGTTAGTGTTAGTTTTTTTTAAGGGTTTTTTTGGGTGGGTTTTATTTTTAGATTAGGGTCTGGGCATGTAAAAGAGCTAAAGGCCTTTTTAAGGGCAATGTCCATACAAATTCCCTTTTCAGGGCAATGGGGAGCTTAGGTTATTTTAGATAGTTTTTTTATTTGGGGGGGTTGGTTGGTTGGGTGGTGGGTTTTACTGTTGGGGGGGTGTTTGTATTTTTTTACAGGTAAAAGAGCTGATATCTTTGGGGCAATGCCCCACAAAAGGCCCTCCAACCGGGCTGAAGTCCGCAACGAAGCATGGAGAAGTGGTTAATAATTTTATTTTAGTGTTTGCGATGCAGGAGTGGCTCAGTTTAGGGGTTAATAGTTAGTTTATGGGTGTTAGTGTACTTTTTAGCACTTTAGTTATGAGTTTTATGTTACGGTGTTGTACCATAAAACTCTTAACTACTGACTTTTAAATGCGTTAGGGATCTTGGAGGTAGAGGGTGTACCTCTCACTTTTTGGCCTCCCAGTACAGACTCGTAATATCAGCGCTATGGAAGTCCCATAGAAAAAAGACTTTACGAAGTTTAGTGTGCGGTGCTCCTAAATAGCAGTGGTAGGGAAAAAGCAGCGTTAGGACCTTTTAAAGCTGCTTTTTCAGCCTAACACACAACTCGTAATCTAGCCGTAAGTGTTTAATCGGCTTTGTCAAAACTAGATTTCAAATCGTTAAGAGATTTATTTTATTCTCTCTATAGGTCATTAATGTAACCATTGATATATTATAAATATATGTTTTTACTTATATTGTACCTCCTGTCTTATTGTTATTTTGTAAACATTTATTATCTAATTTATAACAGAGTTAACTCCAATCACTATTAAGACTGTAATAACCCCTAAACTGCCACATAGCCCACCGCAAAGTTGCCATTACACTATTGACCCCTAAACCTCCATCCCACACATCGCAAAGTACCTAAATACACTAGTAGCCCCTAAATCACTATCCCCCACATCCCAAACACTAAACTACACTATTAAACCCTAAACTGCCCTCCCCGCACATCACAAAGTACCTAAATAAAACTATTAACACCTAAACCACCACCCCCTTATAGCAAAGTACCTAACTATACTATTAACCCCTAAACCGCCATCCTCCCAAAGTAATAAACTATCATCTAAAGCCCCTAGCCTAACACACCATAACCTAACCCAAATTAAAATACCCAAAAAAGTACAAAATAAATCCTTAAAAAAAGAAAGAAAATTACCTGTAAAAATAAATAAAACCTAACCTTACCTTTTAAAAAATACTAACATTACAAAAAAAAAATGAAAGATAATAAAAAAAGGAATTACCAAAAAAAAATAAAACAATTAATCCTATTCTTATACCCCTTTTAAATAAACACCCCAAGTTATTCTAAAAATAAACTTCTAGTAGCCCTTAAAAGGCCCTAAAGTGATCAGCTCTTTTATGACCCCCCTCCCCACTAAACCTTCTAACACCCCCACCCACAACCCCCAAAATTAAAAAAAAATCTTCATCTAGGTGGCGGTCCATTTTCTTCATCCAGGTGGTGGCGGCGGCAGTGGTCCTCATCTTGCAAGCTTCAACACGGAGGTCCTTTTCAAACGGTCTCCAGTCGCACACTGAATAGTGATTGTGAGGTACCCCTTTTATATGGGGGTACCCTTGCATTCCTATTGGCTGATTTGAATCTTCAAATTCAAATAAGCCAATAGAATGAAAGATTTTTCCACTTGTAATATGGATTTTAATATGGATTTGAGGGTAAAAAATATTGTGACCTTGCAATCGTGTTTACATAGCACTCCACTTGTAATCTAGAATGTATTATTTAAATTATATCTATCAATTAAGTAATGTGTGTTTTTATTATTTAAAATATCACTCAGTTAAGGTTATTACTGTTAGTGTTCAAAGCAAAAACACATTGATGTCTATGGCAAGCAATCAAAATCGTCTTAAAGAGTACAATTTTTCTGTGTGTATTTGTGGGGTTGGGACAATATGTATTTCGATTCCAAGCAATTAGAAAACTTTTGTTTATTTTTTTCCAAACAATTTTTAAACTTTTCAAATTTAACTTCTTGTATTGAAAACATTTTTCCATTTCTTGTCTTTTGTATGGCTTTTTTAATTTTTTTTTAAACTCTTGTGCAGGCTCAGTCCACAATTAAATTCAGTCATCTATAAGTTAATCTATTATTGCAGTGAAGCACTTGGAATTGTTAAATATACATCAAAAGTATACACAATTAGTAATTACTCTCATGCATTAACCTATATTCAAATATAGTAAGTAGTCATTTAATTAATTAGTGTATTTTACTTTTGCCACCCATCTTTTGCTTCAATGAAGATCTTTAAAAATCCTTGTAATTGGCATCACTGGGGGGGGGCAGGGGGAGCACCCACTTGCATAATGTTGTGTGCCCCATAATCATGAAGCTGCTGCAATGTTATTTTGCATGCACTCTGATAAAAACTTTACACCAGGCAGTGTCAGTAACAACACCTCCACACAGTGAGGAAGGCTGGCAGAGGGAGATTAAATATACGTCAAGACAAATCAACCTGGAGTTTTAGAAGGCTCATGAAAGATGGACCCATCTTCTAGTGATTTCACCCATCCACTGTTGGTGCTTCAATTATCTTTCCTGCACTGTGGCACATGTCTGAGTATACAAGTTGATTTTTTTAACCCCCAGGTCCCAATAGGAAGTAACAGAAGTAACACCTCCTCATTTGTACCATCACCTCCCTCCCTACAACTTTCCCTCCTTCTACCCCTCATACTAAACTTCACAGAAGAATCAAGTCATTAGATCAGCAACAGCTCGCTAGCTCTCTCGAACCTCTTCTCTCTTCTATCCCCTCCTTTTCCTGTCCTGATGAATCCCTCTGCCACTATAACTCCACCCTTACATCAGTCCTTGATAACCTGGCCCCACCTACCATAGCTCGGAAAACATACACTCATCCTCAGCCCTGGCATACTCCTCTGACACAGTACCTACGCAGATGTTCCCATACTGCTGAGCGACACTATAAGTTCATCTTGAACTCCTACTATTCTGCCCTTAAACTATATAAGACCCTCTCTCCCCATTTGATCCCTGTTTTTTATATACCACCCATGTTCATAGCGCTACGGAACCTATTGGCACTCTACAAATACCTGATAATAATAATAATAAATAGTGTGGGCAAGCAAGTTTTGAGGCTATGTCAAATTTTGCACATGACTTTATATATATTTTAGCAGCTCTAAACCTATTGGCTGATTGAAATCTTTCAGCCAATAGGTATGCAAAGGACGCCATCTTGGATGGCGTCACTTGCATTGAAGTTCCAGTTTACTGCAGTGACCGTATGAAGAGGATGCTACGCGCCGGATGTCTTCTGGATGAAGACTTCTTACCACCTGGATGAGGACTTCTCCGGCTGGATGAAGATGGAAGAGGCTGCCCGGATTAAGACTTCTTGCCGCCTTGATGAGGACTTCTCCAGCTGGATGGATCCTTCAAGTGGGACTTCAAGAACTGTAAATGGATCGTCGGGGGTTAGTTTTATTTTTTTTTCAGGGTTTTTTTGGGTGGGTTTAATTTTTAGATTAGGGTCTGGGCATGTAAAAGAGCTAAAGGCCTTTTTAAAGGCAATGTCCATACAAATTCCCTTTTTAGGGCAATGGGGAGCTTAGGTTATTTTAGATAGGTTTTTTATTTGGGGGGGTTGGTTGGTTGGGTGGTGGGTTTTACTGTTGGGGGGGTGTTTGTATTTTATTACAGGTAAAAGAGCTGATATCTTTGGGGCAATGCCCCACAAAAGGCCCTTTTAAGGGCCATTTGTAGTTTATTGTTAGCTAGAGGTTTTTTTGTTTTTTTTTTTGGGGGGGGGTTATTTTGATAGGTCTATTAGAATAGGTGTAATTCTTTTTTATTTTTGATAATTAGTTTTTTTATTTTTCGTAATTTAGTGTTTGTTTGTTTTTTGTAACTTAGTACTTTTAATAATGTTTAATTGTATATTTAAATAATTTGAGTAGGGTTAGGTTTATTTAATATATAATTTAGTTTATTTAATTGGTATTTCAATTTAATTGTATTTAATTGTATTATAATAGTTAGGGTAGGTTAATTAATAGTTTAAAATAGTTTATTTTAATTCTACAAGTAAGTTTTAATTTATATTAAGATAGGGATGTTGTCATTTTAATTTTAAGTTAGGGGGTTTTTAGGTTTAGGGTTTAATAGCTTAATTTAGTTTTTGGCGATGTGGGGGGCTGACAGTTTAGGGGTTAATAGGTTTAGTTAGTGGTAGTGATCTGGGAGGCCAGAGATTTAGGGGTTAATACGTTTATTTAGTTGCGGCGGTGTCGAAGAGTGGCGGGATAGGGGTTAATAACTTTATTTAGGTTGCGGCGGTGTCGGGGAATGGCGGGACAGGGGTTAATAACTTTATTTAAGTTGCAGCGATGTCGGGGAGCGGCGGGATAGGGGTTAAACATTTTAGTATAGTGGCAGCGTTTAGTGACAGGGTATAAATAAAGTTGGGAAAAAGCCGAATAGACGCAAGATCGATGACTGCTTGTTAACAACAGTCTGATGCTCATTGCCCCATACTTGGTGTGCGTCTTTTTGCTGGCTTTTTTCATAAATAAGGAGATCCGCGGCCGCAATGTTAGGCGAATGCAACATAGTTGGCAGCTTGATACATATCGCCCTTAGTATGTAATTGTATAATGTAGAATATCTGAGGTCCCTTTGAAGGGATTTAATACCCCAAAATGTTTTTTTTGTGATCCAGACAGAGCATGCCATTTTAAAAAGGTTTCTAATTTACTTCTATTATCAAATTTGCATTTTTCACATAATATTCTGTGTGGAAGAGATACCTAGATAGAAATCTGAAGCACTACATGGCAAGAAATAGTGCTCTTGTGAAAACTGATGCCATATAATGCTCCAGATATGGGCTGGCTCCTAAGCATACAACCTCACTATTCAACAAAAGATAACAATATAACAAAGACAAATTGATAATAGAAGTAAATTAGAATGCTGTGTAAAATGGCATGCTCTATCTTAATCATGAAAGAAGAAAATGGGTTTTATATACCCTTTAAGGAGCAGGAAGAACTTCTGCATGGTCAAGTGACAAGTGGATGTATGCCAGTGTAAATATATACATTTGCATGCTTGAATGTGTCAGTGAATGTATACATGTGAAACACTAAGGGCCAGATTACAAGTGGCGCACTAACAGTTAAAGGGTTTATATTTATATATTTATAGATAGATATGTGTGTGTACAGATGTATTTATGTATTTATATGTGTATATCTGTATTTATAGACAAACATAAACATATAAACACATAAATACATATGAATGACTAAATATATACATTGGAGCCTTTGCAGTAAAGTAGATGAAAACATGAAAAGCATATGTATGCAATATTCATATTTAATAAAGTGTTATACTGTTTATTTACTGTAAATATTTCAGATGGTTTCTGCTCATAGCAAAATATGTTCTATGTATTTTATATTGTATCAAAAAAACATTATATGTAACTAAATATATTTATTTATGATTAAATGTAACATTCTCTGCTATGTGAAGAACATTGGAATGTGAAATATTCATATTTTCATGTCGAGAATATGCAATCTGGTTTGCGGGTGAATAGGGTGTAAGGTTTTCTTTCCACTTGTTTTGCTCCATTGACTTGGCTTTTTGCACACATTGGGTTAGAGCTTGTGCAAAGACAGATTACCTTCAATTTGTAATACGAGCGCTAATTGACGTGCGCAAAAAAATTACTTCTAGCGGAGTTAACACAGGAGCGTTAAATACCGCTCCACTTTTAATCTGGCCCTAAATATATAATATATGGGTGCAAGTGTGAAGGTATTAGTGTGTCAGCTTATGTGTGTTTGTGAAATTATTAATGTATCAAAATGAATGTGTATATGTAACTATGTTAGAGTGTAATTTGGAGTTTCCAATAAGGCTGGACCCAGGAAGGTCTAGTTACACCACCGAGCTAAGCCTGATTGGGCTATAACACACCACACCACATCTATCTATCTTTCTATCTCTCTTTCTATCATCAATCAATCAATCAATCAATCAATCAATCTATCTATCAATCGATCTATCTATCATCTATCTATCCATCTAACTATTTATATATATATAATGTATTTATAAATTCAATCTAATTTAGAATGACTATTTGGTATTACTTTTTTCTGTTATGTCATAGGCGCTTCTATATTTTACAGCACATCTTCATACCACTTCAGAACATCTTCATACCACTTGAAAGGGCACATAATCCATCATTTTAAAGAGGTTAATCTCCTTATTCAAATTTATGATGAGGGTTGTGTACTTCCCTTAAATGTAGTAAACATAGTTATCTTTTCCACTGCTGGACTCCAGGGAGGTGTTGTGGGGGGAACAGGGTTTTATACGCCCCTATTAAAAAGTATACAGTACAATATAAATCAAAAGTTGTATGCTGTAACTTGTATCCTGTATAAAAATACCTTATTATAACAAAAAGTAAATTTTAACTGCTGACTGAATTGAGTAAGCAGGGAGCACTGGTGTGTGATATTAATCTTGAACTTACTCTGCTGACATTTGGAACATAGTTATATTGTTTGCTTTTCCAGTTTAGGAAGCATCAACTGTTTACCATCAGAGCAGCCTGAATGGCTTTTATAGCCATAGTTGCCATTATCCGATATCTAAATAATTGTCTTTCAGGTCAGGAGCATGACTTATATTCTGTGTCAATGATTTTGATTTAAACTGAATCTAGTTTACAAAGAAAAAAGGTCTGTTTAAAATAGTGTGTTCAAGACTTTCACAATAGTACTAACTATACAAGTCAACAATAACAAAATCAACCCAATTCATGATGTAAATACATTTTGGCTTTAATAAAAGTTCTGTGGGACTTGAACGAAAATCATCTTATTCTCTTAACTCAAACATTGAGGCAATTTTTATAGAATGATGAAAATTAATACAAATAAAATGTGTAAAAGAAAATGCAAACGCATATTGGCACACTAAAAATGTGTGTGATTTTTATCACATAGGGGAGCAAGAACTCAATCTTGTTGCAAAACAGGGATAAATCCATAATATCTTTCTTACTTACTTTCTCTCTTTCTTTTTTCTTTCTCTCTCTCTCTCTCTCTCTCTCTCTTTCTCTCTCTTTCTTTCTTTTTTCTTTCTCTCTTCATTTCTTTCTTTCTTTCTCTTTCTTTCTTTCTTTCTTTCTTTCTTTCTCTCTTTCTTTCTTTTTTCTTTCTCTCTTTCTCTCTCTTTCTTTCTTTTTTCTTTCTCTCTTCCTTCATTTCTTTCTTTCTCTTTCTTTCTTTCTTTCTTTCTTTCTTTCTTTCTTTCTTTCTGTCTTTCTCTCTTTCTTTCTTTCTTTTTTCTTTCTCTCTTTCTCTCTCTTTCTTTCTTTTTTCTTTCTCTCTTCCTTCATTTCTTTCTTTCTTTCTTTCTTTCTTTCTCGCTTTCTTTCTTTCTTTCTTTCTTTTTTCTTTCTCTCTTTCTCTCTCTTTCTTTCTCTCTTTCTCTCTCTTTCTTTCTTTTTTCTTTCTCTCTTCCTTCATTTCTTTCTTTCTTTCTCTTTCTTTCTTTCTTTCTTTCTTTCTTTCTCTCTTCCTTCATTTCTTTCTTTCTCTTTCTTTCTTTCTTTCTTTCTTTCTTTCTCTCTTTCTTTCTTTTTTCTTTCTCTCTTTCTCTCTCTTTCTTTCTTTTTTCTTTCTCTCTTCCTTCATTTCTTTCTTTCTTTCTCTTTCTTTCTTTCTTTCTCTCTTTCTTTCTTTTTTCTTTCTCTCTTTCTCTCTCTTTCTTTCTTTTTTCTTTCTCTCTTCCTTCCTTCATTTATTTCTTTCTCTTTCTTTCTTTCTTTCTTTCTTTCTTTCTTTCTTTCTTTCTTTCTTTCTTTCTTTCTTTCTTTCTTTCTTTCTTTCTTTTTTCTTTCTCTCTTTCTCTCTCTTTCTTTCTTTCTCTCTTCCTTCATTTCTTTCTTTTTCTCTTTTTTTCTTTTTTTCTTTCTTTCTTTCTTTCTTTCTTTATTTCTTTCTTTCTTTCTCTCTTTCTTTCTTTTTTCTTTCTCTCTTTCTCTCTCTTTCTTTCTTTTTTCTTTCTCTCTTCCTTCCTTCCTTCATTTCTTTCTTTCTTTCTTTCTTTCTTTCTTTCTTTCTTTCATCTTTTTTCTCTTTTTTATTAATGGTACAGTATTTGTAACTCAAATAGTTATACCATTGTGCATACTGTACATGTGCATTTTAAAAAGAAAGCTCATGCTTCATTGTATGTTGCCTAGGAAGACTTTCTAGTCATTATAAAGTGTCAAGTTGCATGCCAAGCCCATTAACTATAATCAACTTGACACAAGAGAGCAAGAGTTGAAGTTGGAGTTAGTTTATAGATGGTTTACATTTATATTTCTAGAAAGCACACATGAACATCATTACATGCAAACACTAGCACATATACACAAATTAATCAAATAAAAAGGGGAAAGAGACTTAGGTAACTCTCACCTTTACTTCACTTTATTGATATATAAAATAAATGAAATTAAATGAATTCAAACACAAACTTATAGCTGGAAACAAACAATTACTATACAAGTGGATACCCTTAATTACAAAATCAACATAATTAAAACTGTTTACAGAAATAAATTAAAAAAAAAAAATGCATGCTTACCTGAAAAATTAATTTATTTTATGATAGTGAGAGTCCACAAGCCATTACTCCTGAGAAAGGAGGAGGAAAAGATTACCAAAGCCCCAAGAGTACTTAATCCCCCTGACTTCTCTGGTATTCTAGTCTGACGTATAGCCAAGAAAGAAGAAGTAGAAAGGTAAGAAAGTAGAAATAGAAAGCTAAGAAAGGAAAACGAAGGGACAATTAGGTTCAAATTAATACTGTCACAAGAAAAAATTGATTACGTAAAAAATAAAAAAGTCTTGTCGACTCTCATTATCATAAAATAAATTAATTTATAAGGTAAGCATACCTTTTGTTTTCTTTCATAAAGTTGTCAGATTCCACCACCACCCAAGCTGTAGAGTCCACAAGTAATTGTGCGGGACAAAAACATTTTAAGGCAAGCACCTTATTACAAGATAGCTACAAAAGAGAGTACAATGCCACCACAACAGCAGTCTCCCCTCCAAATTATTTTGATAAAGTGGGTACTGAGAGGAGGAATGCTTTGAATATACTTAAGATACAAACAAAGTGTGGAAATAAAAGAGAGAAATCCACAAAAGGATGCAATATAGCACTAAATGTCTGACTGGAAAAAGGTAACAAATAGTCCTATAGTTAAAACATAACTTTTAATGAAATAAAATTTAACATGGGACCTAAAAGGAATAGAATTACAAATAGATACACTGTGTGCGATTACTTCTCAGAAATAATATAAATAAGGCCTCTGAGTAGTGAATTGATAATCACAAAGAAGTAAATCACTGGGAGTGTGTGATCTAAAAAAAATAATAACTATGCAGCCTCACAATGGGACATGTAAAGGCATATACGGGTGAGAGTTGTCAAATTGCACTTCTCAATTACCAACAGCCCTCCTAAGTGAATCAGTGTTGATAAAAAGTACAAAGGAGCGTCTCATGTGTAGAATCCCCAAACATATGTGTGGACTTGATGAAATATGAGCCAAATGGATACTCACATATTACTGGAGCACCCTAATGTGCTAGTAGGTACAGGCTGAAGAATTATAGGGTGTGTCAGCTCACCCACTTCTGGAACTTCCTATGTGCTGCAGTGAAAAAGTGAAGCAAAGAGAGCACTACATGTGTAGATCAACCAGAGTATAAAAGCATGTAAATTGACAATGCCAAAAGGGTACTCACATTCTGGATGAGCACACCTATGTGCTGCTAGAAGCAAACTGATACATTTCAGAAGGGCGTAGCAGCTCAGCCAATTAAGGTTCTCCCAATTATCAGGATACAGGTGCAGGATAAAGCTAGTGTTTGTGTCCCAATGGATAGTCAATGAACACAAGCAAATAAGGTTCTTCAGGTCACGTGCTGGTGCCTACGTCGGGTAGTAAGAGAGGACGCCGCGTGTGACAGGGAGCCTGAGGAGGAGGAGACTTCCGGTGGGGGAGGGGCGTGACCACGGTTGCACGCTCTGAGCTCAGGACCACGAGCGTTGGAGATCCAAAACCCCCAAGCACAGTGTTCCCGTTGGCGGTCAGAGAAGCACTCCGCCTGGGGAGAGAAGCACAGGTGCCGCAGCACGGAGGTCTAGCCGTTACCGCCATAGTCAGGTGGTGCTGGCTAATAGCCAAAACGAAACTCGGAGGATCTGCTAGGAAGCAGAGGGTGAGGCGGCAGACCTTGCATAGCGGGCAAAGGAGCAGAGGCAAGTGCGGGTGTGAGCAGAGCGGCGACAGGTGGAAGCAAGTGAATCCCCTGATTGGAGAAGCAGCACTTTCGGGTGGCAAAAAGGGGTAAATTCGGGAGGTATCCTGGAGGAGCCACTTCAGCCCCTGAGGGTTGCGGAAGCCAAGTTCAAAGCGAAAGGCAAAAAGAAGAGAGCCTATGGAAGCTGCAAACCTGTAAAACCGCAAGTATAAAATCTGTATGCCCCAAGAATTTAACGGTAGCGCCTCACCCTGTTAAAGTGTACACCTTTTAGAGTCATTTGGCCAGACAGAAATCTGCATTTCCTATAAACACTGGGATAAAGTACTTTGTACACAGGCTAACCTGCATTTCCTATAAACACTGGGATCATATATTCTGTACACAAGTTAACCTGAACTTTGGATATACACAGGCTAACCTGCATTTCCTATAAACACTGGGATCTTATACTCTGTACACAAGCTAACCTGAACTTTGGATATAGGTTGACAAGATTATTACTGAGGCTAACTATCTGGGTACATAGGCCTATAAGCCTCACGAGACATATGACAGTGGTAAAGAACTTAAAACATCAGTATCAACTAAGCTGAAGCTCAGGAAGTTTGCTGTCTTTCATTAACAGCTCTGTGTGTAGCCTCTGTGTATATAGGTTCATAGTGGAGCTGGTAGAAGGATAAGGATAAGCTGGAAAGCCAGGAACATTTTTTTTTTTTTTTTTTTTTTTTTTTTTCTCAAGAGGCAAACTTAACCACGTCTCTGGAAAATATAGGCTCCAGTGAAAATTTCAATAACTGGGAGGTAGCTTTGAGTGCTGTCTGTGGCACATGGAAAAGGAGCCATTCTGGCCTAGTTCAACGTATTAGAGTTGCATGCAAGCATGGTTGAAAGTTAACCCCTGTGGAACTGTCACACCAGGTTCAGATGGAGGCTGTCTTTCTATAACTGGACGCCCTAAAAACAGATAAAAGCTGGCAAAGATCCTTGCCTGTAGGCAAAAGAGAGAAATCCAAGACATGGACTATATAGATAAAAACTACAAATGTTCTAAAAATATACCCTCATATGTATAATGATGGCTGTTTTTTCTGCTTGCAAGTGTATGCTAGTGAGGGAATAGTGAAATATTATCTCTGCCTATCTAATTTCTAAGTGAATGTAACAGCTAGGTATCACTGCAATCTGGGACAAACAATGTGAATATTGTTGGTTTTTCCACAGAGAACATATTAACAAAGGCATATTGAAATTGGGGCGCAATACTGTGTAATACTGCAATATATATTGTCTGTTTTTTTCTATCTATCTATCTTTCTTTTTTTTTTTTTTTTTTTTTACACACAGAGTATAGATAAGGGAATACTGATGCTGGCCAGGTAAAAATAATCAGGCAGAAACCAGATAGCGAGGTGTGCTTCACGGCTATTATCCTAGTGGAATACAAGTACGGGCGTTACAATAAAGGTTATTTGTGTATCTTAGGTTAAATCAAAACGCTAAACCTATAGGTTAAGTTAGGTGTGGAATAGAAAAGGAGGCGGAACATATAAAAGGCTCTTTGGTGAGATAACATTGCTGTTGTGGATACTGGAATAAGATAAGATATATATGTTGTAATCCTCTTTTTTTTTTTTTTTTCTTTCGCACTTTGTGGTTGTTATTCACTTTTTTATTTCTGTTCACTCACAGTAGTTCAAGGGTAGTAGATTGGAGAGTTTAGAGGGTGGCAGGGGGTCTGTTTTTTTTCCTTTTCTGGTTCCCCTTGCGTTGATTTTTTGTATATACACAATCAGTCACTGATATAAATTCACAATAAGACACACTTCTGGGTCTAGTACAAAACCCAGATCTTAATGGAAAAATATATAACAAATTTGAAATCCAGGTCCCCAGCTATGTCATCCAGGAGAGATAAAAAGCTGAATAAATTGACACAAGATCAATTAGGAGAGTTAATCCCTTCCTCCCCGCAAGATATGGGAAAAGGTGTGGAGACACAATTAACTAATAACCAGTTAGTAGACCTAATATTGCCCCAGTTTGAAGGCATAAAAAAGGAGATTATGGGACTTACTGTTGAAGTTAGGCAATTTTCTAGTAGGTTAACAGAAGTTGAAACCCGAGTATCAGATCTAGAGGACTTGTACACTAACCAGGAAGATAGCAATCAGAAATTCTCGAATACTATTAAGATATTGCAGTCAAAGATAGAGGACTTAGAAGATAGGTCGAGGCGGAACAATGTAAGGGTAGTGGGAGTTCCTGAAACCCCAGAATATGCAGACCTTATACAATTTGCATCAACTACTCTCCCAAAACTGATAAACTTGCCAGTGCAGGGAAGAAACATAGAAGTAGAAAGAGCTCATCGTGTGGGTCTTCATAGAACAGAGGCAGATAATAGAAATCGCCCAAGAATGATCATGATACGCTACTTGAATTTTCAAGATAAGGTTTCAATATTAAGGCAGTATAGGAAGACAAATCCACCAGTTATTGAAGATAGAAAGATTCTTTTGTTCCAGGATTTTTCGGCAGACACGTCTGCAAAAAGGAAAGAAATGTCCCCTTATTGTTCTGGATGTATAAAAAACGGAATGAAAGCTATCTTAAAGTATCCTGCTAAACTAGTAATAGAATCAGATGAGGGACAGGTAGTTCTAAATACACCAAGTGAAGCGAAGGCCTTTTGCCTCAAAAAAAATGTACAATTTTGAAGTATTTCCTTTGAGCACAATGTTAAGTGGTGCATGTACAAAATGGCTATGGAAATTGATGGATTTGTGTGGAATAATGGCAAGGTTGAGGATTGTGGTATGAGTGTGGATCGTGGTGTGAGTGTGGATTTTTTTCTTTGTTTTTCTTTTGCTGGGGTTTTTTTTTTTTTTTTTTTTTTTCTCCCCCTCTGTGTGAGACTAGCATTGGATAGATTGGATTAAAGGAGCATGAATTTAAGTTTTGTATCATGGAATATAGGTGGAGTCACGTCCCCAATAAAATGCAAAAATATTCTAAAAACCCTAAAAAAACTCAACCCTGATATAGTCCTCCTACAGGAATTGCACCTAAAGGCAACAGAGATTCCAAAGTTAAGGGCAAAATGGGTAGCTGAAATTTTAGCCACTCCCTGTGTAACAAGAAAGCGAGGGGTAGCCATTCTGATTAATAAAAACTTAACATATAATATAATTAGCATCGAGGCCGATCTAGCAGGTCGTTATTTAATCATGCAAATAAAAATCGATGCCAAAGTCTGGACAATATGCAATGTATATGGGCCAAATGAATTTGATAAAGGGTTTTGGATTAACATCCAAACTAAATTAATTCCTTATTTAGGGCAAAACTTGATTTTAGCAGGGGACTTCAACATGACCCTATATCCAGAACTAGACAGGTTATTGATTAAGAAAAACAGAGGGAAACACACAAGAGAGGCGTGCTTCTTCAGAGAGTTGTGTAAAACATTAAAGTTAAAAGATATATGGAGAGTGCAACATCCGGATATAAAAGAATATTCTTGTGAGTCTAAATCACATAAGAATTTCTCCAGGATAGATTTGTTTCTTATTGATGAAAATATATCAAAACTAGACTTAGAATCTGAAATATCTGAATTCACTATATCAGACCACGCCATTATATCGTTAAAATTAAAGTGTAATCTGCAAGAGGTTTCAAATAGGAATTCCTTTAGATTTCAAGGTTATATGATGAATAATCTGGGTTTCTGTAACTGGTTAACGCAAAGATGGCGAGAATATTCTATCTTAAATGATTCATATAGGAACAAGACAGAAATTTTCTGGGAAGCTGGTAAAGCTGTTTTGAGAGGTGAAATTAAACAATACATGATTAGAATGAGGAAGAAGATGGCAAACAGGGAACTGCAATTAGCAAACCAGTTAAAGAATGCATACCGAAAATATATTCTTAAGCTAGATAGCTTATTATGGAAAAAATACAGAACGGCTCGAGAAGAACGAGATCATTTCATGAATAAAAAATGGGCAATGGAAGATATTAAAAATAGGCATTACTGGCAGGGTCCGGAGGGAATATCAGCTAAAAATCTGACTAAAATCATAAATTTCAGGAAAAATAAGTACATGATTATGTCAATAAGGCAGGATCATAACGTCTATACCAAATCCCATAATATTCGAGATGCCTTCTTTAAATATTATCAGAACATTTATGCCTCTGGGGACCTAGATGTTAAAGCAAAAGAGTCGTTCTGGGATAAGGTTAATCTACCAAAAATTGATAGTGAGAAAATGGCACAACTAAACCTGCCAATCCACATTGAGGAAGTTAAGGGGGCCATTGATAAAATAAAGATCGGGAAAGCACCAGGTCCAGACGGCCTCTCGGCAGAGTGGTACAGAATATTGAAAACAGATATAGCTGATATCTTAACAGAACTTTTCAATTTATATTTTGTTCAGAATAGAATGAAATCTCTCTACTTTACCGATTCAGCTATCACATTGATCCACAAAAAGGGTAAACCATTAGACGATATGGGTTCGTATAGACCCATATCGCTACTCAATAATGACTACAAGTTATTAATGAATATCATTGCTGAGAGGCTAAAAAAAGTGATTGGAGACATAATCCATCCCGATCAGACGGGCTTTATGCCAGGCAGGAATGTAGCAAGAAATATACGCAGGGTACTATTAACAATAGAGCATTATCATAATAAATTCCATAATACAAGAAAATACAGTGAAGTAGATCATGCCTTACTTACAATAGACGCGGAAAAGGCGTTTGATTCGATAATATGGGATCACCTGACAACCTCATTATTACAGTTCGGGTTCTCAGGCAACTTAGTGAACTTGGTGAACTTAATATATAAATCGCCAAGATCTCAAGTAATTGTAAATGGGGGATATACACCATATATCACCATGCAAAAAGGTACTAGGCAGGGATGCCCATTATCCCCACTTCTTTTTAATATTGCGCTAGAGCCTCTGGCAATCCATCTCAGGGATAGACTAGAAGGTATTAAGATAGGAGACCAAAAGATAGTCACTTCACTATATGCAGATGATGTTATTCTATTTCTTAGCAACTCCAGAGTAAGTATTCCAGTAAGTCTGGAGATTATTAATCAATTCAGTAAGTTTACAGGTTATAGAGTAAATATACAAAAGTCAGAAATATTATGGATTAACAAAAATAAAAGTAGCTATAAAGATCATCCATATAGGGAAGTAGCACATTTTAGATACCTGGGAATCATCTTGGGGACAGATCCAGGCGAGTGGTATAAACTCAATTTCACTGACTATTTTGCTAAATTTCACGCTGAGTTACAGAGATGGAATATATATTTTCTTTCACTATCAGCTAAAATTATGCTTATCAAGACGATTACTTTTCCGCGTCTATTGTTTCTACTTCAAAACATACCACTATTTATTACAAGACAAGATATTATTAAATTTAAAAAGGCATGTACTAAATTTATCTGGGGTAAGATGAAACCGCGGATCTCACTAGATAGATTAACTATACCCAAAAAATATGGAGGTATGGCTTTACCAAATTTACGCTATTATAACTGGATAGCAATGATAAAATATGGGTTAGACTGGTTACTTGAATCACAATATATTACTTACTATGAGATTGAGACAGAATTAATAAAACCTTTCAGCTTAAAATCGGCCCTACATCACACATATGCAAAACTACCTGAGAACATTAGACAATTTTCAACAATTTCGAATATTATCTTGGCCTGGCAAAAATACTGTAACCTAATGGGTGTGGACTATAGAAAATCGAGATTCTTACCGATCATTGGTACACCGGATTTTTCTCCAGGACAAAATAATATAGTCTTTAGAAAATGGCATGAAAAAGGAATCCTATATTTTGTGCAACTTTTAATAACAGGCACAAATAAAGTACAAACGTATGGTGAGATAGCAAAAAAATTTCAGCTACCCCAAAATAATTTCTATGCCTTCCTGCAAGCTAGAAGTTTTATGACAGCACTTGACCATCCAAGTGAGTCAGGTTGGGACCTACAAGAGATGGAGGCGGGACTTACCTTGTATAAAGCAGGTATTAGATCATTAAGATATTGGTATAACATCCTATTTGACAGGCTAGGCTCTAACCATATCAAGGTAATCACACAGAAGATGCAAAAATATGTTCCTAATGTGAAGGAAGAAGATGTAATGAAAAGTATCAGTTTAAGTACCTCAGTGACGACAGTAACTAGCTGGAGGGAGACGCATTGGAGAATCATTAACAATTATTACTTAACACCGGATAGATTAAATAAATGGGCTACTACAAATTTGAATACCTCTTGCTATAAGTGTAGTGCAGGGAGAGCTGACCTTTTGCATTGTTTATGGTCATGTCCCAAAATTAGACAATTCTGGGCAAAGGTAAATTATTGGTTAAATAAATATATTGGGTCACGGATTGAATTTACCCCTTTTATAATCTTTTTCTTGTACCAAGGTCATTTAGAACCAGGTGAGAGTCAGTTAGTTAATACTGGTATAATGGCAGCTCAAAATCTGATAGTTAGGAACTGGATAGGAAGAAGACCCCCTGTGTTAGGGGAATTTATTAAGCTAATGTATTGCCAGATGAGAGCAGAAATTTATGACCATAATTTAAGAAAGGAGACAAAGCTTAGGAAGTATTTTAACAAATGGTTAAAGGTACTTCGGCAATGGCCGCTAGATAAACAAAGACAATTTATCTCCCCTCTTAAGAATTTAGTATCCTTCTTAAATCTGATAGCAGAGGAGAGGTTACCCTACCAGTGGGGAGAGGTTAGGGAAGGAGTCAATTAAGTTAGGTAAATGTGTTTGGGTTTTTTTTTGTTTTTTTTTGTCGTTACGAGTGTGGTGCGGTATGAGTGGGTGTATGTTTAAAAAAAGGTGTTATGAAAATAGTAGTGTGTATAAAGAACATAATAGATTTTTTGGTATAAACAGGAGTATAAGAATGTTAAACAACCTATAAGGTTCCCTTTGGTTTCGACATGTACTCTATTTTTCGTTTAAATTTTGAATGGGTGCGACGTACAACAAGAAAATGTTGTCCTGACATACTTTGTTTTTTTTATAGAACTTTACCATTGGCCCTGCGTGGCGCAAAACAAGTAATATATTGTTGTTTGACATTATGACACATTCTTGCTTGTAATATACACTACTGGTTATAAATAAACAATTTAAAAAAAAAGCAAATAAGGTTCTTCCACTCTACTTGGATTTTTTTTTAAAAACACACATGTGATTGTTATGCCTGATGAAACGGCCTTTTTAGTGCAGAGAAATACATTGCATTTTAAGGGGGATATTTGGATACCCCTGTTCCACTACTTGTGTTTGTTTTTAAATTATTTTTAATAAACATCTGTGTTGTAAAAAAAAATCCAATTAGAGTGGAAGCACCCTATTTGCTTTTGTCCATTGACTATCCATTGGGACACAAACACTAGCTTTATCCTGCACCTGTATCCTGATTATTGGAAGAACCTTAATTGGCTGAGCTGAAACGCCCTTCTGAAATGTATCAGTCTACTTCTACCAGCACATAGGTGTGCTCATCCAGAATGTGAGTACCCTTTTGGCATTGTCAATTTACATGCTTTTATACTCTGGTTGATCTACAAATGTAGTGCTCTCTTTGCTTCACTTTTTCACTGCAGCACATAGGGAGTTCCAGAAGTGGGTGAGCTGACACACCCTATAATTCTTCAGCCTGTACCTACTAGCACATTAGGGTGCTCCAGTAATATGTGAGTATCCATTTGGCTCATATTTCATCAAGTCCACACATATGTTTGGTGATTCTACACATGAAGCGCTCCTTTGTTCTTTTTATCAACACAGATTCAATTAGGAGGGCTGTTAGTAATTGAGAAGTGCAATTTGACAACTCTGACCCGTATATGCCTTTACATGTCCCATTGTGAGGCTGAATAGTTATATTATATTTTCTCTTGTAAGATGTATCTAGTCCACAGATTCATCCATACTTGTGGGATATTCTCCTTCCTAACAGGAAGTGGCAAAGAGTGCACCCACAGCAGAGCTGTCTATATTGCTCCTCCCTTAGCTCCGCCCCCCAGTCATTCTCTTTGCCTGCTTAACTGCTAGGAAGGGTAAAGTGAGTGTGGTGACAAAAATGTTAGTTTTTATTTTCTCAAGCAAAAGTTTGTTATTTTAAATGGTACCGGTGTGTACTATTCACTCTCTGGCAGAAAAGGGATGAAGATTTCTGCAAGGAGGTTGATGATCTTAGCACTTTGTAACTAAGATCTACTGCTGTTCTCACAAGGCCTGAAGAGTACAGGAAAACATCAGTTGGGGGAACGGTTTGCATGCTAAGCTGCATTGAGGTATGTTCAGTCTATTTTTTTCTAGACAGACTGTGATAATTCTAGAAAAGGCTGGCAATATCCCCATGAGGGAAGGGTAAGCTGTATTCAGACACTTAGTAGGAATCCCAGCTTACATAAAGGGCTCATTGGTTACTGGTGACACTGTTAGGAAAAAAACGTTGTTTTTTTTATTGCAAACATAACGTTTTTTGAGGGACTTTAAGGGGTCATTGTGGCTTATTTAAGGGTTATTAACCCACATGGCTAGTTTAGAAACACTCTGGTGTGTTTCTTTTAGACCTCATAACATCGAGTGAGGTGGGAGAGGCCTATTCTCACGCCTCAGTTGCACAGTTTCTTTTACTCAGAGACATCCGGCTGCTTCTCCAGAGGGTCCTGCTGTGTTTGAGGGCTTAAATGAAGTTTTTTTTCCCCCCACAAATCTTTCCTAAAGGGCAGGTAGGCGCCACAGCAGAGCTGTGGCAAGGTGCTGAACATTTTTTTACCGGTTTTTGATGTTTTGTCAATCCTGTTTTTACATTAAGGGGTTAATCATTTATTTGTCTAACTGTGCAATCTTACTAAGGCTACTATAAAAATTTCGTAAAGTTTACTGCTTTTTTACACAGTTTGCAGAGTTTGTGCATCTTTTTTTCTCTTAAAGGCACAGTACCGTTTTTTTTATTTGCTTTGATTAAAGTGTTTTCCAAGCTTGCTTGTTTCATTACTAGCCTGTTTAACGTCTGACATAAAGGAAAATTCTTGTTCAATGTGTTTAGAAGCCATTGTGGAACCCCCTCTTAGAATGTGTCCCACTTGCACTGATATGTCTATAAATTATAAAGAGCATATTTTAGCACTTAAAAATATTGCAATAGATGATTCTCAGACAGAAGGAAATGAGGGTTTGCCATCTAGCTCTCCCCAAGTGTCACAACCAGTAATGCCTGCACAAGTGACGCCAAGTACCTCTAGTGCTTCAAATTAATTTACTTTACAAGACATGGCCACAGTTATGAATACAACCCTCACAGAGGTTTTAACAAAGCTACAGTCAACCAGAGTAATACCAAAGCTACAGTCATCCAGAGTGACATCTCATATACGGATTGAGAGGAAAATGAACCCACAAATAGTGTCACTCCCAGTACTTCCACTAGTATTCAATCAATCAGAGCTTCCAATAGAAACAAAATAAAGGATTTTTTAGAACAGGGCGAAAGCACAGACACACCAGGAGAGGAGGGAGGGCAAAACAAAAGACCCACAAGGGGATGCGGACGCAACACAAACAGCAATCAGAGAAGCAAAGTTTCTGACGGAGGTGCGCCCAGGATGGTGAAAATGGAGGTCTGTCCAGATAATTCAATAGGGAGGCCACTCTTCTATAGCGTGTGTCCACGATGAAAGAATCTGTAGTAGGGAAAAAGGAAGGCGCCAATAGGGTAATAACGCTAAAACCCTGAGAAACAAGTAGAGAAGGAAGAGACCAATACTCACAAACCAGGCGGCACTAAGACGTGCCTAGCAACGCAGACCGGGACCTCAACATCTCCCGGAAGACAAACAAAGGCAGCGGCTGATCCTCAAGCCAGGCCAGGTTCCGTAAGGCCAATCAGGATCTCTGGATACTGACACACCTTCCTTTGTGTGCCGATGATCTATACACTAGCGGAGGGACAGGTGAATGGCGGTAAATAGTGTTTAAAGCTCCACTTAGCCGAAAATATAGCACAGTCCACTACTGGAAAGAGGAGAGAGCAAACTCCAGCAGAGTAGAATAAAACTGTTTTATTAAAATGTTTTAAAAACAAAGCATCAAAGCAACGCGTTTCTCGGCTACACAAAGCCATTTCATCAGGCTGTTATACATATTCTCAAAAAGCCTGCTGCTTAAAAACCTCCTCTAACCAATCATATCACTTGCAATTTACACACCCCTAACCCAGCAGCTTGCGTCTCAATCACAGCTGACCGACTCACATAAAAAATTTATGTGCGTTCCACTTGGAATCCATAATAAGTATAATATATAGTTTTAAATATTAAATGCCACCAGTTTGTTATTATGGATTCCAAGTGGAATGCACATACATTTTTTATGTGAGCCAGTCAGCTGTGATTGAGACGCAAGCTGCTGGGTTGGGGGTGTGTAAATTGCAAGTGATATGATTGGTTAGAGGAGGTTTTTAAGCAGCAGGCTTTTTGAGAATATGTCCCTTCTCTACGAACAATCATTAAGAGTCATAAATCTTTCCAAAATAAATCTCTCAAAGGAACACATTGCGGTCTTATCTAAAGGCCTATCTTTTTGTCCATCCACAGGGATAGACAAATACGAAACGATTAAAGATATACAAATTTTTAGTAGAAAATTATACCTGAAGAAACAATTTACAGAACCTACCATAGAGTGGGGTTGGAATGAAGAAGATCTAGAAACTATTCAAGATCTGGACAATCTACTAGGAGAGTCAGATCGTATAGAACATGGCAAATGGAGGGATTTAGTTCATACTAAATCAACTTATGTACCAAAGAAAATACATTGCCCTCAAATAGAGGTATTTAATTAGATGGTCTGTAAAGAAATCTCGGCTCTATACCCTCTGCCAATAACTCCTAACTTAACATACAAGGAAAGACAAGCATTGAAGGATATGAGTACATGGGATGAAGTGGTAATTAGAAATGCAGACAAGGGTGGCAATATCGTAATTTGGTCCCTTGATATGTACCTAAAGGAACCTAATAAACAATTAACAGATAAAAATTGTTATATGAGACTTCTAAACAATCCTACCTTAGGTTACCTCAAAATCTACAACCATATGATAAATGAAGCTAAGCATAATCATGTCCTTACTACAAAGGAAATCAAATTTCTACAGAGAGATCATCCAATTACATCAACATTTTATCTCATTCCCAAGGTGCATAAGAACAAGCAAATACCCCCGGGTAGACCGATAGTTTCTGGAATTGGATGTCTAACGGAACAGGACAGCAAATATCTAGACTACAGACTGAGAAGATTTGTTCAAGAACTTCCATCCTATGTACAAGATACTATGGAGGTTCTTCAAAGACTCAATGATATACACACTGATAAAGATACCTGGTTAGTAACAACCGATGTTGAGTCTCTATACACTTCAGTCAATCACGTGGATGGAATAAATGCAGTTCAGTATTTTCTAGATCAAAAATCGGAAGAAGATAAACAACATGATGAGTTTATAATCAAACTCCTCAAATTTATCCTCCAATATAATTATTTCATCTTTGATAATAAATACTACCTCCAAACAAGGGGAACAGCCATGGGGACAGCATGCGCACCTACGTATGCTAACCTTTTCCTTTGCTGGTGGGAGGCAGAACATGTATTTACGGAGAATAATAAAAACTTCACAGACAAAATCCCTATGTGGCTTTGGTACATAGACGATATCATCTTCATCTGGGAAGGCTCCTACAGAGAATTACAAGAGTTCATCACCACACTAAACAATAACAATGTGAATATAAAATTAACCCACGAAGCAGATCAACATCACATCAACTTCCTAGAACTAACAATACTTAAAGATACTGAAGGAAATATAAAGACAGATCTTTTCAGAAAAGCAACAGCAACTAATAGCCTGCTTCATAATAGTAGCGCACATGCTAGTAACACCATGAAGAGTCTACCTACAGGGGAATTCCTGAGGATCAGGAGAAATTGTTCGGATTTACAAACCTTCCAAATACGTGCTCAAGAATTGGAGATTAGACTATTGGAGAGAGGATATAGCAAAAAAAACATCAAGAAAGCTAAATATAGAGCACAAGAAACCAATAGACAGGAACTCTTAAAGAAGAAATTTAGACCTATCAGTGATGTTCCAAGACTAATAACCACTTATAATTCTCAAAGTAAAAGAGTAAATGAAATTCTGAATAAACATTGGTACATCCTCAAATCTGATCCAAATTTAAAAGACATTTTAGGAACTAGACCCTCCATTTCATATAAACGAACATGAAACATCAAAGATATGATTACGAGCAGCCACCTACAGAGACACAAGACCAAAACAGCATTAGCACCAGGATCACATAAATGTGGCAACTGTAGTACTTGCAAATATATGATCAAATCTGATCATATAATTGATCGATTCAAGAACAAACATGCCATCAAAGACTATATCAGTTGTCAAACGAAAGGAGTAATATACTTGCTCATATGTAAATGTGAGAAATTTTACGTAGGGATGACGACACGAAAATTAAAAGTAAGAATAATGGAACATCTACGCAACATAAGAAATGCTGAGAAAGATAAAAAAGATGACAAAACTCTAACAAGTGTTGCGCATCATTTCCTACAGTATCACAAAGCAAATGCTGAAGAACTACAATGCAAAGGTGTAGAAAGAATAAGACTAGGCATTAGAGGAGGAAATCTCGAAACAACATTCCTAAAAAAGGAAAGTAGATGGATCTACCTTCTTAATACTGTTCAACCATTTGGTATGAATGAAAACAATAATTTTTATGTACATCTCTAAATTTAGACCAATTAGAAAAATCTAGGTAATACCTCAATAAAACATAGGGATAGACATGCAACTATGATTAAGTACTAGTATACTTTAAACAGTTTTACAAATAATTAACTTTTCAGTTTTTATCAAGTCATTAATGACGTAGTCATTACACATGAACAAATATACATTTCACTTTAAGCATCTACTTAATTTCGAATATATTTTGAATTTGTTGACATCAAGAACTTTTTAGCTCCAGTTCTATTTTAATTATTATTGGTGAAGCTATCACACACATATGAATGCACACTTCACTTTAAGCATTCTATTAGGGTTTTCTCACAATTTCTTTATTGTTGCAGTCACATGCTCCTTTTAATGTTCATTGTTCACTATTATGTACCACTTTTTATGTTAGTATATAAAACATGTATTAATTGTTGATATCACACATATCTGTTATTCACTTATGTTGATTTCCACATACACTGTCATTAGTTGTAACATGGCATAGTAAGACCTCACATAATTTCACAGATCCCCATCTACACTGTATGTTTTAATTTAACTATTCCAATAAGAATGAGCTCATTGGGATTCATCTATTTCTCCCATCATACTATTTTCAACAAACACTTATACACTCACGTAAGTGCTCACCACAATATAGATATATTATCAAACACATAGTTATTTACTATGTATGTTGAAATATTTCATCTACACATAAAATTAGGTCTATGGCAAATTTTAACTTACAGAAAAACACAGATAACCACTAATTATAGAAAGTATTAGTAATTAGACAAATTTAAATATATCAATAAGGGTACACAAATTCTTTGGATTGAATGATATTTATAATAACTATCGGTACACCAATAGGAATATACATCCGAATAATTCCCAACATCATTGTGATCCTATATACAAGGAACCACAATGCTATCAAATAAAGAATACCCTAAATTGAAGTGATATTGTGAAATGAACTGACATAAAACATGATATCTCAATCGTGTTCTTCACAATGATATTATTCCATATATTATATTACCAGTACAAAAACAACTAAGATCAAGATGGTAAGAATAAAATGAATATTAAATTTTATTTTGTCAATTCATTTTTTAAAATGTACTTTAAACTCAGTGTCTACAATATATTAATCTAGATTTATTTACACTAACAAACTTTTGTACAGAAATTATTATAGGTTTCAGTATGAATCAAATGAAAGATACACAATCAGATACAGGAACAATGTACAAAATAACAGAACACATATAACTTATAAGATGTAAAATATAATTTTACTGTATTCTCTCTTTTGCCTAACGTAACCTCGAGTTACTGTCCAAAGTAGGTTTCATATTTGTGATATATATCATATGCCTGCGATCGTCTAGCTTAAACGGCTATTGCGGAAGAAGAAGCTTAGCGATTGATGAAACTGCCCAAGATTGACAGTTAGACCATCCAATCAGATAGGAGATAATATTGGGACCGGGTCCTCAACCCGTATTTATTCCCAAACTTCCGGTGGCTCGCCACCTTTGAAAAAGCCCTATACGGGTGAAAGCGGTTAGGGGGTTATAGAGCTTAGGGGAGCTCTATTTATTTTAAAACTTACCTAGAACTGTTGACCTGCACAGGCGGGAATTAAACTAATACAATTGTGCAAACAAAATTCTTACTAGTCTAATTTTCATGATTTAACTGGTTATTGCAAACCATAGACCGCTAATATATGATTCGTTTTTTACCGCTAACAGAGCTCTCTATTGGCAGTTTGCCATTAAATAGTAGGTGAATGCTGGAACCGCACTGAGCGACAACAATAATGCCAGTCTCAACTCACTAACTATCACAAACATCTATTTAGTCTGTTAGCGAGCTATAAACTTTGTTGCTACCATTACAAGTGTGGGTACCATTCACACCTCTATAATAACTTTCAATAGATATTTAGCGAATATATGTTGTTTAAGAAACCAACAATATTTCTCTTGCTGCAATCGTGGACCGGATATATACCGGTAAAATATTATGTTTAAAAGAACTAACTACATTAGCAAATCCACGTTTGCATGCCTGAGCTGGACTTATATGGTTAACCCTTGCAAACCCATTCGCTTGCATCTATCTGATTAATCTACTACAATCTATTTTTTATATAACAGTATAGCAACCCTGCCTTAGTTATTTCAGCAAGCAACATTAAACAACTTCATAGTATTATCCTATTTTGTGAGAGTTACTTTACACATGAATCACCTATTTAACTTATGAAGGGATATCCCAGCTAGATTTATTTAGCATTTATACATGTCAAGACAAACATCTGTGACTATATCACTAGGCCAGTTAGAGTAACATTGTAACAACAATAAATATACGGTTGGCACTCAAACACTCAAGTTGATCCACACCACATTTAAATCCAAATAGTGGATTCAGTGCAAAAATAACCACAGGTTGATATCTGTAATTTAGATGTTCTGAAATCCTCAGTATTTGATATCAAATAAAGTACAACATAAACATGACATCATATGTATAAATAAAGTGATACCACAACTTTATAAGCACCATTTATGCTAATAACCCACTGTTTATTATGTGTCAGTATCATCATACCAAATACCAAACACAATATGAATTGGAACTATGACCTCTGACTTATAACAAATGACAAACTAAAGCCTAATAACTATAAGGTTTGAAAATACTATTAAAATAGTTTTCAATACAGCTGGGTGACCACATAAAGTACCGGTCAGATAAGTATATTATCAACCCCTTAGTGATAATATTTAATTCTACACAATATTTCTCTATATCAAGGCAAACAACAGTACTATACTGTAGTCTAATCAACTGAAGATCCTTATCTTCCATATTTACTATATATTATTCTACTTAAATAATTTTGATACAATATAGGCTGTTGACAATGTATACTACTATGTGATACTTTGTATCTTCCAATCACAGTTGGTAGATACACCCACACCCTTTGCCTGATGTTGTGATATAGATCCTTTTCTACTAGTTATTTAACTCTCAAAGAGGATCTTTATCCAGTGGTCTTTGGCGCAGCTTACCGCCTGTGCACTTTCCTATAACTACTTTAGATATATCAAAGGCTCATTTCAGATTGAGGAAAGAAGCCTTCAGTTATTTGGTTGTTTTTAACTTGAGTCCTTATTTTAAAAAATTGTAATAAAAGTTATATTTTAATTTTCCCAATTTCTCAAGTATAAGTCCAGGCACAGAGTGCTACACGTGCAGTCTTTGGGGAGGTTCTTTCCTCTTTTTTGTTCAGTTTTATCTAAACTGCCTGGTTTACAAGGAAAGCATGACAGCTCTGGGTTAAGAACAAATGCTGAGCCATCTGACGCTTTAGTAGCCGTATCCGATATACCCTCACAATGTTCTGAAGTAGGGGTAAGGGATTTGTTATCTGAGGGAGAAATTTCTGATTCAGGAAAGACGCTCCCTCAGACAGATTCTGATATGATGGCCACTAAATTTAAGCTTGAACACCTCCGCTTATTGCTAAGGGAGGTATTAGTGACTCTAGATTATTGTGACCCTATAGTGGTTCCAGAGAAATTGTGTAAAATGGACAAATACAGGGAGTGCAGAATTATTAGGCAAGTTGTATTTTTGAGGATTAATTTTATTATTGAACAACAACCATGTTCTCAATGAACCCAAAAAACTCATTAATATCAAAGCTGAATAGTTTTGGAAGTAGTTTTTAGTTTGTTTTTAGTTATAGCTATTTTAGGGGGATATCTGTGTGTGCAGGTGACTATTACTGTGCATAATTATTAGGCAACTTAACAAAAAACAAATATATACCCATTTCAATTATTTATTTTTACCAGTGAAACCAATATAACATCTCAACATTCACAAATATACATTTCTGACATTCAAAAACAAAACAAAAACAAATCAGTGACCAATATAGCCACCTTTCTTTGCAAGGACACTCAAAAGCCTGCCATCCATGGATTCTGTCAGTGTTTTGATCTGTTCACCATCAACATTGCGTGCAGCAGCAACCACAGCCTCCCAGACACTGTTCAGAGAGGTGTACTGTTTTCCCTCCTTGTAAATCTCACATTTGATGATGGACCACAGGTTCTCAATGGGGTTCAGATCAGGTGAACAAGGAGGCCATGTCATTAGATTTTCTTCTTTTATACCCTTTCTTGACAGCCACGCTGTGGAGTACTTGGACATGTGTGATGGATTATTGTCCTGCATGAAAATCATGTTTTTCTTGAAGGATGCAGACTTCTTCCTGTACCACTGCTTGAAGAAGGTGTCTTCCAGAAACTGGCAGTAGGACTGGGAGTTGAGCTTGACTCCATCCTCAACCCGAAAAGGCCCCACAAGCTCATATTTGATGATACCAGCCCAAACCAGTACTCCACCTCCACCTTGCTGGCGTCTGAGTCGGACTGGAGCTCTCTGCCCTTTACCAATCCAGCCACGGGTCCATCCATCTGGCCCATCAAGACTCACTCTCATTTCATCAGTCCATAAAACCTTAGAAAAATCAGTCTTGAGATATTTCTTGGCCCAGTCTTGACGTTTCAGCTTGTGTGTCTTGTTCAGTGGTGGTCATCTTTCAGCTTTTGTTACCTTGGCCATGTCTCTGAGTATTGCACACCTTGTGCTTTTGGGCACTCCAGTGATGTTGCAGCTCTGAAATATGGCCAAACTGGTGGCAAGTGGCATCTTGGCAGCTGCACGCTTGACTTTTCTCAGTTCATGGGCAGTTATTTTGCGCCTTGGTTTTTCCACACGCTTCTTGCGACCCTGTTGACTATTTTGAATGAAACTCTTGATTGTTCGATGATCACGCTTCAGAAGCTTTGCAATTTTAAGAGTGCTGCATCCCTCTGCAAGATATCTCACTATTTTTTACTTTTCTGAGCCTGTCAAGTCCTTCTTTTGACCCATTTTGCCAAAGGAAAGGAAGTTGCCTAATAATTATGCACACCTGATATAGGGTGTTGATGTCATTAGACCACACCCCTTCTCATTACAGAGATGCACATCACCTAATATGCTTAATTGGTAGTAGGCTTTCGAGCCTATACAGCTTGGAGTATGACAACATGCATAAAGAGGATGATGTGGTCAAAATACTAATTTGCCTAATAATTCTGCACTCCCTGTACTTAGAGGTTCCTGTTTACACTGATGTTTTTCCAGTCCCTAAGAGGATTGTGAATATTGTGGGATAGACCCCTCCTGTTTTTAAGAAAATGTTTCCCATATCTGACACCATGCAGGACTCATGTCAGATGGTTCCTAAGGTGGAGGGAGCTATTCCTACTCTTGCTAAGCGTACAACTATACCTATCGGAGACAGTTGTGCTTTCAAAGATCCTATGGATAAAAAATTAGATGGTCTCCTGAAGAAAATTTTTGTTCATCAAGGTTTTCTTCTCCTACCTATTGCATGCATTGTTCCTGTAACTACATCAGCTGCTTTCTGGTTCGAGGCTCTAGAAGAGGCTCTTCAGATGGAGACTCCATTAGAGGATATTATGGAGAGAATTAAGGCCCTTAAGTTAGCTAATTCTTTCTTTACAGATGCCACTTTCCAACTGGCTAAATTAGCGGCAAAGAATTCAGGTTTTGCCATTTAAGCACACATGTCGTTATGGCTTAAGTCCTGGTCTGCTGATGTATCATCAAAATCTAAACTTTTGAACATCCCTTTCAAAGGAAAGACCCTATTCGGGCCTGAACTGAAAGAGATTATTTCAGACATCACTGGAGGGAAAGGCCATGCCCTCCCTCAGGATAAAACAAATAAAATGAGGACCAAACAAAATAATTTTCGTTCCTTTCGGAACTTCAAGGATGGTCCCGCTTCAGCTTCCCCTGCTGCAAAGCAAGAGGGGAATTTTGCCCAATCCAAGTCAGTCTGGAGACCTAACCAGGCTTGGAACAAGGGTAAACAGGCCAAGAAGCCTGCAGCTGCCTCTAAGACAGCATGAAGGGGTAGCCCCTGATCCAGGACCGGATCTAGTAGGGGGCAGACTCTCTCTCTTCGCTCAGTCTTGGGCAAGAGATGTTCATGACTCCTGGGCTTTAGAAATTGTGTCCCAGGGATATCTTCTAGGCTTCAAAGACTCCCCCCCAAGGGGGAGATTTCACATTTCTCAATTGTCTGCAAACCAGACAAAGAGAGAGGCGTTCTTACGCTGTGTAGAAGATCTACATACCATGGAAGTGATCTGCCCAGTTCCAAAAGCGGAACAAGGGCTAGGGTTTTACTCAAACCTGTTTGTGGTTCCCAAAAAAGAGGGAACTTTCAGACCAATCTTGGATCTCAAAATTCTAAACAAATTCCTCAGAGTACCATCATTCAAGATGGAGACTATTCGGACTATTCTACCGTTGATCCAGGAGGGTCAATATATGACTACCGTGGACTTAAAGGATGCGTATCTACACATCCCTATTCACAAAGATCATCATTAATTCCTCAGATTCGCCTTTCTGGACAGGCATTACCAGTTCATGGCCCTTCCCTTCAGGTTGGCCACGAATCCCAGAATTTTCACAAAGGTGCTAGGGTCCCTTTTGGTAGTTCTAAGACTGCGGGGCATAGCAGTGGCACCTTATCTAGATGACATCTTAATTCAGGCATTGACTTTCCAGCTAGCCAAGTCTCACATGGACATTGTGTTGGTTTTTCTGAGATCTCAGAGGTGGAAGGTGAACATAAAAAATAGTTCTCTCTTCCCTCTCACAAGAGTTTCCTTCCTAGGGACTCTGATAGACTCGGTAGAAATGAAAATATTTCTGACGGTGGTCAGAAAATCAAAACTCTTAACCACTTGCCGAGCTCTTCATTCCATTCCTCGGCCATCAGTGGCTCAGTGTATGGAGGTAATTGGACTCATGGTAGCGGCAATGGACATAGTTCCTTTTGCCTGCCTACACCTCAGACCACTGCAATTATGCATGCTCAAACAGTGGAATGGGGATTATGCAGATTTATCTCCTCAACTGCATCTGGACCAGGAGACCAGAGATTCTCTTCTCTGGTGGTTGTCTCAGGACCACCTGTCTCAGGGAATGTGTTTCCACAGGCCAGAGTGGCTTATAGTAACGACAGATGCCAGCCTGCTAGGCTGGGGTGCAGTCTGGAACTCCCTAAAAGCACAGGGCTTATGGTCTTGGGAGGAAACTCTCCTCCCGACAAACATTCTAGAACTGAGAGTGATATTCAATGCACTTCAGGTGTGGCCTCAGCTAGCTGCGGCCAAATTCATCAGATTTCAGTCGGACAACATCACGACTGTACCTTTTATCAATCATCAAGGAGGAACACGGAGTTCTCTAGCGATGATGGAGGTAACCAAAATAATCCGATGGGCGGAGGATCACTCTTGCCATCTCTCAGCAATCCATATTCCAGGGGTAGAGAACTGGGAGGCAGATTTCCTAAATTGTCAGATTTTTCATCCGGGGGATTGAGAGCTCCATCCGGAGGTATTTGCCCAGCTGACTTAACTATGGGGCACACCAGAATTTGATCTGATGGCGTCCCGTCAGAACGCCAAACTTCCTTGTTATGGGTCCAGGTCCTAGGATCCCAAGGCAGTACTGATAGATGCTCTAGCAGTGCCCTGGTCCTTCAATCTAGCCTATGTATTTCCACAGTTTCCTCTCCTCCCACGTCTGGTTGCCAAAATCAAGCAGGAGAGAGCTTTGGTGATTCTGATAGCACCTGCGTGGCCATGCAGGACTTGGTATGCAGACCTAGTGGACATGTCATCTGTTCCACCCTGGACTCTGCCAATGATGCAGGACCTTCTAATCCAAGGTCCATTCACACATCCAAATCTAATTTCTCTGTGTCTGACTGCTTGGAGATTGAACGCCTGATTCTATCTAAGCGTGGTTTCTCTGGGTCAGTCATTGATTCAAGCTAGAAAGCCTGTCACCAGGAAAATCTATCATAAGATTTGGCGCAAATATCTTTATTGGTGTGAATCCAAGGGTTACTCATGGAGTAAGATTAGGATTCCTAGAATATTGTCTTTTCTCCAAGAAGTATTGGAGAAGGGATTATCAGCTAGTTCCTTAAAAGGACAGATATCTGCTTTGTCTATTCTTTTACACAAACGTCTGGCAGATGTCCCAGAAGTTCAAGCGTTTAGTCAGGCCTTAGTCAGGATCAAGCCTGTATTTAAACCTGTTGCTCCGCCATGGAGCCTAAATTTAGTTCTTAAAGTTTTTCAAGGGGTTCCGTTTGAACCTATGCATTCCATAGATATTAAGCTTCTATCTTGGAAAGTTTTGTTTTTAGTAGCTATCTCTTCGGTTCAAAGAGTTTCTGAGTTATCTGCTTTACAGTGTGACTAACCTTACCTTGTTTTCCATGCAGATAAGGTGGTTTTGCGTACCAAACCTGGATTCCTTCCTAAGGTTGTTTCTAATAGGAATATCAATCAGGAAATCGTTGTTCCTTCACTGTGTCCTAATCCTTCATCAAAGAAGGAACATCTGTTGCACAATCTTGATGTGGTTCGTGCTTTAAAGTTCTACTTAGAAGCAACTAAAGATTTCCATCAAACATCTTCATTGTTTGTTGTTTACTTTGGTAAGCAGAGAGGTCAAAAGGCTACGGCTACCTCTCTTTGTTTTTGGTTGAAAAGCATCATCCGTTTGGCTTATGAGACTGCTGGCCAGCAGCCTCCTGAAAGAATTACTGCTCATTCTACTAGAGCAGTGGCTTCCACATGGGCTTTTAAAAATGAGGCTTCTGTTGAACAGATTTGTAAGGCGGCGACTTGGTCTTCGCTTCATACTTTTTCCCAATTTTACAAATTCCATACTTTTGCTTCTTCGGAGGCTTTTTTTGGGAGAAAGGTTCTACAAGCAGTGGTGCCTTCCGTTTAAGGTACCTGTCTTGTCCCTTCCTTCATCCGTGTCATAAAGCTTTGGTATTGGTATCCCACAAGTATGGATGAATCCGTGGACTCGATACATCTTACAAGAGAAAACACAATTTATGTTAACCTGATAATTCTCTTTCTCTTGTGATGTATCGAGTCCACGGCCTGCCCTGTCTGTTTAAGACAGGTAGTATATTTTTATTTTAAAAATTTCAGTCACCTCTGCACCCTATGGTTTCTCCTTTTTCTTCCTAGCCTTTGGTTGAATTACTGGGAGGGGGTGGAGCTAAGGGAGGAGCTATATAGACAGCTCTGCTGTGGGTGCTTTCTTTGCCACTTCCTGTTAGGAAGGAGAATATCCCACAAGTATGGATGAATCCGTGGACTCGATACATCACAAGAGAAAGAAATTTATCAGGTAAGCATAAATTCTGTTTTTTTAGATCACACACTCCCAGTGATTTAGTTCTTTGTGATTATCAATTCACTACTCAGAGGCCTTATTTATATTATTTCTGAGAAGTTATATTGTAGCTAGCTTAGGGTTTATTTTATAGGTAAGTATTTAATTTTAAATAGAAATAATTTAGTTAATGATAGTAATATTTATTTAGATTTATTGTAACTATATTTAAGTTAGGGGGTGTTAGGGTTAGGGTTAATAACTTTAATATAGTGTCGGCGACATTGGGGGAGGCAGATTAGGGGTTAATAAATAGTAGGTGTCGGCGATGTTGGGGGCAGCAGATTAGGGGTTAATACATTTTATGTAGGTGGTGGCGGTGTCTGGAGCGGTAGATTAGGTGTTAATAATTATAATGTAGGTGTCGGCAATGTCAGGGGTGGCAGATTAGGGTTAATAAGTGTAAGATTAGGGGTGTTTAGACTCGGGGTTCATGTTAGGGTGTTAGGTGTAGACATAACTTTAATTTTCCCATAGGAATCAATGGGGCTGCGTTAGGGAGTTTTACGCTGCTTTTTTGCAGGTGTTAGACTTTTTCTTAGCCGGCTCTCCCCGTTGATTCCTATGGAGAAATTGTGCATGTACGACCAGCTCACAGCTGACTTAAGCAGCGCTGGTATTGGAGTGCGGTAATGAGCAAATTTTGCTCAATGCTCACTTCTGGTCTTTTAACGACTTGTTTCTGAAAACTAGTAATACCAGAGCTGCATGTAAGTGAGCGGTGAGGGAAAACTGCTCGTTAGCACCGCATAGCCTCTAACACCAAACTCGTAATCTGGGCCTTAGTAAGTCAATAGCAATTTGTCCAGCAGAATATGTATCAATTATTGTCATGGTTCCGGTAGCTTCAACAAATCAAGTAGTGTTATAATAAGTAGCAGTTTATCTGCCAAAGGGACTAAATCAATGTCAGTTGCACTCTGATGGTTTGTGAATAGGAAATAAATAAATTGTATTCTATGACAGTGTACCTGCAGCACTTCACTAACAATTACGGATTATGTTATCTCAATAATCTTCCTAAGTAAATGCTGTGGGTGTTACTCTTTTACTAGTGACACAAAGGAAATGCTAGTATGATTGAAGACAGCGTGAGACCGCTTTAAAATATACACAATGATATACAACTCTACAGGTAACTATTTGCTAAGTTAAAAATGAGCTCCCATAAACTCTAACCCCCAACGCGTTTTGCCCTGGCGGACTTTATCAAACACTGCGAGCCAGTGTTCTTTAAAGGTTAAATACAGTCAAAGGACCTGGATATAATACCTCTGTGTATTGATTGGATATTACGGCTGTCCATCAAAAATCTCAACCATGACGTGATCCCAAATGTCAATTGGTATTATGGATTAGTGCCATTGTGCGGTAAGGGGAATAAATTAAAAGATATGTACTGTGTTTCCTTCCTCTTAATACCCAAACTCAATTATAATTTTGAAAAGATTGATACAATCAAAACTGTAATGTATGATGATGCGCTGACAGTTGAGAACAATGTACCAGATGTTTGAGCTAGGAGCATTGTTAAAACTATTGTTAATGCACTGTTTGTGTAACTGAATATCAGTTCAATGTTAAATATGCAGCTCCTGTTTATTTACCAAAGTTTGTTGGTTATTTTTATGCTGGACATTCAATAAAGCTTTTTTTAAAAAAAAAAAAAAAAGATATGTACTGTGGATGTCATTCTTGCTAGTTATATATACTGTAGATGTAACTACTCTCTGAATATTCATAAACGTAAGGGGGCACTGATTAGGCTATGTGATAGGAGACAAGGGTATTCAAAATGGCTACAGAAATTATCAGTACTACACTATATAGCTGGTTTTCTGTTTTATCAAACTAGGGACTATACAGAACTGTAGTTGACATGGTTTACATTATCATCTATTACGATATAATTGTAGTTTGAAGTTCATAATTTCCTATCATCTCAGAGATCTCTGATAATCTCTTGTTATTATAATGTTTTGATTTAAATGAAATGAGTAAGTATGCGTTATCTAATAATAATTATTAAATAAAGGTTGTGATTTAAATTTATAGTTACCTTGTGTAGTTCTAAAAAAAGAATACATTGAATGAAATAAAGTAAAAAGAAAGTGAGGAATTGAAAATATATGCATGAGTGAATACAGACCAATGTTAAGTGAGCAAAGGTGTATTAATTATTAATAGTATTTTATAATAGTGTGTCTAGATTATGTAGTGCATTAGAAATGTGAAGTCAATGCTGTCAATTTATGAAAAGTGACTATTAAGTGCCAGTTGATTAATTTTCTAACTACTTTAATGTAAGTCAACTTATTAAGTTGAAACTTAAATTTCTACAAAGTGTGTGAGAAGAGGAAGTGAACATAACTGTGCCTGTGATTATTACACTGGTCAATTTTTTTGTTTTACTAGGAAAATAATTAAATGCCAAAATCTCCCTAATGTTGTGATTTGTATCATCTGTATTGATTATAGGAAAAAAATGATTACATTCCCTTATATTAAGAGATCTAATAATAGATTTAGGGAGTTTATAACTATAATATTACTATAACAAATTGATCTTAATTTGAATGTTGATATGTCTTCTAGTTTTAACTATAAATAAACAAAATAATTGTTCTGTTTGTTTAGTCCCTAAGGCCTAGATTTCGAGTTTGGTGGTAGCCGACAAAACCAGCGTTAGAGGGTCCTAACGCTGGTTTTTACTGCCCGCTGGTATTTAGAGTCAGTCAGGAAAGGGTCTAACGCTCACTTTGCAGCCGCGACTTTTCCATACCGCAGATCCCCCTATGCCAATTGCGTAGCCTATCTTTTCAATGGGATCTTTCTAACGCTGGCATTTAGAGTCTTGGCTGAAGTGAGCGTTAGAAATCTAACGACAAAACTCCAGCCGCAGAAAAAAGTCAGTAGTTAAGAGCTTTCTGGGCTAACGCCGGTTTATAAAGCTCTTAACTACTGTGCTCTAAAGTACACAAACACCCATAAACTACCTATGTACCCCTAAACCGAGGCCCCCCACATCGCCACCACTCTATTAAAATGTTTTAACCCCTAATCTGCTGCTCTGTACACTGCCGCAACCTACGTTATCCGTATGTACCCCTAATCTGCTGCCCCTAATACCGCGGACACCTAAATAATATTTATTAACCCCTAATCTGCCGCCCCCGCTATCGCTGACACCTGAATATTTTTTTAACCCCTAATCTGCCGCTCCGTACCCCGCCGCAACCTACATTATACCTATGTACCCCTAATCTGCTGCCCCTAACACAGCCGACCCCTATATTATATTTATTAACCCCTAATCTGCCGCCCCCAACGTTGCCTCCACCTACCTACAATTATTAACCCCTAATCTGCCAACCGGACCACACCGCTACTATAATAAATGTATTAACCCCTAAAGCTAAGTCTAACCCTAACACTAACACCCCCTAACTTAAATATAATTTAAATCTAACAAAATAAATTAACTCTTATTAAATAAATTATTCCTATTTAAAGCTAAATACTTACCTGTAAAATAAACCCTAATATAGCTACAATATAAATTATAATTATATTGTAGCTATTTTAGGATTAATATTTATTTTACAGGCAACTTTGTAATTATTTCTTCTGTTAAGTGTGATCAGTCCACGGGTCATCATTACTTCTGGGATATTACTCCTCCCCAACAGGAAGTGCAAGAGGATTCACCCAGCAGAGCTGCATATAGCTCCTCCCCTCTACGTCACTCCCAGTCATTCTCTTGCACCCAACGACTAGATAGGATGTGTGAGAGGACTATGGTGATTATACTTAGTTTTATATCTTCAATCAAAAGTTTGTTATTTTAAAATAGCACCGGAGTGTGTTATTATCTCTCTGGCAGAGTTTGAAGAAGAATCTACCAGAGTTTTTGTTATGATTTTAGCCGGAGTAGTTAAGATCATATTGCTGTTTCTCGGCCATCTGAGGAGAGGTAAACTTCAGATCAGGGGACAGCGGGCAGATGAATCTGCATAGAGGTATGTAGCAGTTTTTATTTTCTGACAATGGAATTGATGAGAAAATCCTGCCATACCGATATAATGTCATGTATACTTTTCACTTCAGTATTCTGGGGAATGGTACTTCACTAGAATTACACTGTAAGAAATACATAAAGCTGTTTAATAACTAGAGATTATGTTTAACGTTTTTGCTGGAATGTAAAATCGTTTTCATTTGCTGAGGTACTGAGTGAATAAATGTTTGGGCACTATTTTTCCACTTGGCAGTTGCTTAATCTGTTTTCTGACAGTTTCTGTTCTCCCTCACTGCTGTGTGTGAGGGGGAGGGGCCGTTTTTTTTGGCGCTTTTACTATGCATCAAATATTTCAGTCAGCAACTCATTGTATTCCCTGCATGATCCGGTTCATCTCTACAGAGCTCAGGGGTCTTCAAAACTTATTTTGAGGGAGGTAATTTCTCTCAGCAGAGCTGTGAGAATTATAGTTTGACTGAGATAAAAAACGTTTATTCTGCAATTTGTTTCCTGCTTTCAGAATTTGTTATCTTTGCTAATGGGATTAAACCTTTGCTAAAGTTGTGTTGTTTACAAGGATTGAGGCTATAACTGTTTCAATTTATTAATTTTCAACTGTCATAGATCTTCTGTGATTCTGAAAGGCACAGTACGTTTTAATATTATTCTAATTGAATTGTATTTCCAAGTTGCAAGTTTATTTGCTAGTGTGTTAAACATGTCTGATTCAGAGGATGATACCTGTGTCATTTGTTGCAATGCCAAAGTGGAGCCCAATAGAAATTTATGTACTAACTGTATTGATGCTACTTTAAATAAAAATCAATCTGTACAAATTGAACAAATTTCACCAAACAACGAGGGGAGAGTTATGCCGACTAACTCGCCTCACGTGTCAGTACCTACATCTCCCGCTCAGAGGGAGGTGCGTGATATTGTAGCGCCGAGTACATCTGGGCGGCCATTACAAATCACATTACAGGATATGGCTACTGTTATGACTGAGGTTTTGGCTAAATTACCAGAACTAAGAGGTAAGCGTGATCACTCTGGGGTGAGAACAGAGTGCGCTGATAATATTAGGGCCATGTCAGACACTGCGTCACAGGTGGCAGAACATGAGGACGGAGAACTTCATTCTGTGGGTGACGGTTCTGATCCAAACAGACTGGATTCAGATATTTCAAATTTTAAATTTAAACTGGAAAACCTCCGTGTATTACTAGGGGAGGTGTTAGCGGCTCTGAATGATTGTAACACAGTTGCAATACCAGAGAAAATGTGTAGGTTGGATAAATATTTTGCGGTACCGACGAGTACTGAGGTTTTTCCTATACCTAAGAGACTTACTGAAATTGTTACTAAGGAGTGGGATAGACCCGGTGTGCCGTTCTCACCCCCTCCGATATTTAGAAAAATGTTTCCAATAGATGCCACCACAAGGGACTTATGGCAAACGGTCCCTAAGGTGGAGGGAGCAGTTTCTACCTTAGCTAAGCGTACCACTATCCCGGTGGAGGATAGCTGTGCTTTTTCAGATCCAATGGATAAAAAGTTAGAGGGTTACCTTAAGAAAATGTTTGTTCAACAAGGTTTTATATTGCAACCCCTTGCATGCATTGCGCCGATCACGGCTGCAGCGGCATTCTGGATTGAGTCTCTGGAAGAGAACATTGGTTCAGCTACTCTGGACAACATTACGGACAGGCTTAGAGTCCTTAAACTAGCTAATTCATTCATTTCGGAGGCCGTAGTACATCTTACTAAACTTACGGCGAAGAATTCAGGATTCGCCATTCAGGCACGCAGGGCGCTGTGGCTAAAATCCTGGTCAGCTGATGTTACTTCTAAGTCTAAATTGCTTAATATACCTTTCAAAGGGCAGACCTTATTCGGGCCCGGGTTGAAAGAGATTATCGCTGACATTACAGGAGGTAAAGGCCATGCCCTGCCTCAGGACAAAGCCAAAGCCAAGACTAGACAGTCTAATTTTCGTTCCTTTCGTAATTTCAAAGCAGGAGCAGCATCAACTTCCTCTGCACCAAAACAGGAAGGAGCTGTTGCTCGCTACAGACAAGGCTGGAAACCTAACCAGTCCTGGAACAAGGGCAAGCAGACTAGGAAACCTGCTGCTGCCCCTAAAACAGCATGAATTGAGGGCCCCCGATCCGGGATCGGATCTAGTGGGGGGCAGACTTTCTCTCTTCGCCCAGGCTTGGGCAAGAGATGTTCAGGATCCCTGGGCGCTAGAGATAATATCTCAGGGATACCTTCTGGACTTCAAATACTCTCCTCCAAGAGAGAGATTTCATCTGTCAAGATTGTCAACAATCCAGACAAAGAAAGAGGCGTTTCTACGCTGCGTACAAGAGCTCTTGTTAATGGGAGTAATCCATCCAGTTCCACGATCAGAACAGGGACAGGGGTTTTACTCAAATCTGTTTGTGGTTCCCAAAAAAGAGGGAACTTTCAGACCAATCCTGGACTTAAAGATCCTAAACAAATTCCTAAGAGTTCCATCGTTCAAGATGGAGACTATTCGGACAATTTTACCTATGATCCAAGAAGGTCAGTACATGACCACTGTAGATTTAAAAGATGCTTACCTTCACATACCGATTCACAAAGATCATTATCGGTACCTAAGGTTTGCCTTCCTAGACAGGCATTACCAGTTTGTGGCTCTTCCATTCGGATTGGTTACAGCTCCAAGAATCTTCACAAAGGTTCTGGGTGCTCTTCTGGCGGTACTAAGACCGCGGGGAATCTCGGTAGCTCCATACCTAGACGACATTCTGATACAAGCTTCAAGCTTTCAAACTGCCAAGTCTCATACAGAGTTAGTGCTGGCATTTCTAAGGTCACATGGATGGAAGGTGAACGAAAAGAAAAGTTCACTCGTTCCACTCACAAGAGTTCCCTTCCTGGGGACTCTTATAGATTCTGTAGAAATGAAGATTTACCTGACAGAGGACATGCTAACAAGACTTCAAAGTGCTTGCCGCACCCTTCATTCCATTCAACACCCGTCAGTGGCTCAATGCATGGAGGTAATCGGCTTAATGGTAGCGGCAATGGACATAGTACCCTTTGCACGCTTACACCTCAGACCACTGCAACTGTGCATGCTAAGTCAGTGGAATGGGGATTACTCAGACTTATCCCCTTCTCTGAATCTAGATCAAGAGACCAGAAATTCTCTTCTATGGTGGCTTTCTCGGCCACATCTGTCCAGGGGGATGCCATTCAGCAGACCAGACTGGACAATTGTAACAACAGACGCCAGCCTTCTAGGTTGGGGTGCCGTCTGGAATTCTCTGAAGGCTCAGGGACAATGGAGTCAGGAGGAGAGTCTCCTGCCAATAAACATTCTGGAATTGAGAGCAGTTCTCAATGCCCTCCTGGCTTGGCCCCAGTTGACAACTCGGGGGTTCATCAGGTTTCAGTCGGACAACATCACGACTGTAGCTTACATCAACCATCAGGGAGGGACAAGAAGCTCCCTAGCTATGATGGAAGTATCAAAGATAATTCGCTGGGCAGAGTCTCACTCTTGCCACCTGTCAGCAATCCACATCCCGGGAGTGGAGAACTGGGAGGCGGATTTCTTAAGTCGTCAGACTTTTCATCCGGGGGAGTGGGAACTTCATCCGGAGGTCTTTGCCCAAATACTTCGACGTTGGGGCAAACCAGAGATAGATCTCATGGCGTCTCGACAGAACGCCAAGCTTCCTCGCTACGGGTCCAGATCCAGGGATCCAGGAGCAGTCCTGATAGATGCTCTGACAGCACCTTGGGACTTCAGGATGGCTTACGTGTTTCCACCCTTCCCGTTGCTTCCTCGATTGATTGCCAGAATCAAACAAGAGAGAGCATCAGTGATTCTAATAGCACCTGCGTGGCCACGCAGGACTTGGTATGCAGACCTGGTGGACATGTCATCCTGTCCACCTTGGTCTCTACCTCTGAATCAGGACCTTCTGATACAGGGTCCCTTCAAACATCAAAATCTAACTTCTCTGAAGCTGACTGCTTGGAAATTGAACGCTTGATTTTATCAAGACGTGGGTTTTCTGAGTCAGTTATTGATACCTTAATACAGGCTAGGAAACCTGTTACCAGAAAGATTTACCATAAGATATGGCGTAAATACCTATATTGGTGCGAATCCAAAGGTTACTCTTGGAGTAAGGTTAGGATTCCTAGGATATTGTCTTTTCTACAAGAAGGTTTAGAAAAGGGTTTATCTGCTAGTTCTTTAAAGGGACAGATCTCAGCTCTGTCCATTCTGTTACACAAACGTCTGTCAGAAGTTCCTGACGTCCAGGCTTTTTGTCAGGCTTTGGCCAGGATTAAGCCTGTGTTTAAAACTGTTGCTCCACCATGGAGTTTAAACCTTGTTCTTAATGTTTTACAGGGCGTTCCGTTTGAACCCCTTCATTCCATTGATATAAAGTTGTTATCTTGGAAAGTTCTATTTTTAATGGCTATTTCCTCGGCTCGAAGAGTCTCTGAATTATCAGCCTTACATTGTGATTCTCCTTATTTGATTTTTCATTCGGATAAGGTAGTCCTGCGTACTAAACCTGGGTTCTTACCTAAGGTAGTTACTAACAGGAATATCAATCAAGAGATTGTTGTTCCTTCTTTATGCCCAAATCCTTCTTCAAAGAAGGAAGGTCTACTGCACAACCTGGATGTAGTCCGTGCTCTAAAATTTTACTTACAGGCAACTAAGGAATTTCGACAAACGTCTTCTCTGTTTGTCATTTACTCTGGGCAGAGGAGAGGTCAAAAAGCTTCCGCTACCTCTCTTTCTTTTTGGCTTCGTAGCATAATTTGTTTAGCTTATGAGACTGCTGGACAGCAGCCTCCTGAAAGAATTACAGCTCATTCTACTAGAGCTGTGGCTTCCACTTGGGCCTTCAAGAATGAGGCCTCTGTTGAACAGATTTGCAAGGCTGCAACTTGGTCTTCGCTTCATACTTTTTCCAAATTTTACAAATTTGACACTTTTGCTTCATCGGAGGCTATTTTTGGGAGAAAGGTTCTTCAGGCAGTGGTTCCTTCTGTATAAAGAGCCTGCCTATCCCTCCCGTCATCCGTGTACTTTTGCTTTGGTATTGGTATCCCAGAAGTAATGATGACCCGTGGACTGATCACACTTAACAGAAGAAAACATAATTTATGCTTACCTGATAAATTCCTTTCTTCTGTAGTGTGATCAGTCCACGGCCCGCCCTGTTTTTAAGGCAGGTAAATATTTTTTAATTTATACTCCAGTCACCACTTCACCCTTGGCTTTTCCTTTCTCGTTGGTCCTTGGTCGAATGACTGGGAGTGACGTAGAGGGGAGGAGCTATATGCAGCTCTGCTGGGTGAATCCTCTTGCACTTCCTGTTGGGGAGGAGTAATATCCCAGAAGTAATGATGACCCGTGGACTGATCACACTACAGAAGAAAGGAATTTATCAGGTAAGCATAAATTATGTTTTTAACCAGGTACAATAGCTATTAAATAGTTAATAACTATTTAATAGCTACCTAGGTAAAATAATTACAAAATTACCTGTAAAATAAATCCTAACCTAAGTTACAATTAAACCTAACACTACACTATCAATAAATTAATTAAATAAAATACCTACAATTATCTACAATTAAACCTAACACTACACTATCAATAAATTAATTAAATACAATACCTACAAATAACTACAATTAAATAAACTAACTAAAGTACAAAAAATAAAAAAGAACTAAGTTACAAAAAATAAAAAAATATTTACAAACATTAGAAAAATATTACAACAATTTTAAACTAATTACACCTACTATAAGCCCCCTAATAAAATAACAAAGACCCCCAAAATAAAAAAATGCCCTACCCTATTCTAAATTAAAAAAGTTCAAAGCTCTTTTACCTTACCAGCCCTGAAAAGGGCCATTTGCGGGGCATGCCCCAAATAATTCATGGATAAATGCTGTTGATCAGAACAGTAGCATCTGATGTACTGCTCAAGCCATTCGTTCACTCTCTCTGTTAAGCCGTTGGTTTGTGGATGGAAGGATGTGTTATAATGATGTTCTACTTGCATGATCTTACATTGTTTTCAGAACCGTTTCCACTGTTTCCAGAACCGGGAAGTAAATTGAGTTCCTCTATCAGAGATTATGGTTTGAGTCATTCCATGAAGTTTAACAATGTTGTTGAGGAAAAGACAAGCTGTCTCAGAAGATGTAGGAGTTTTATGGAAAGGTAAAAGTCCCTTTTAAGGACTATTTGTAGTTTATAGTAGGTTAGGTTTTTTGTTTTTTTTTTTTTGGGGGGGGGGGCTTTTTATTTTCATAGGGCCCTTAGATTAGGTGTAATTAGTTTAAATCTTTGATAATTTATTTTCTATTTTTTGTAACTTAGTGTTTGTTATTTTTTGTAACTTAGTTGATAGTTTTTTGTAACTTAGTAATTTTTTAGTGTAGATTTAAATTATTTGTTTAGAGTTAGGTGTTTAAATATATATTATAGTTAATTTAATTTGTAGTTTAATGTCATTTTAGTATAAAAGTTAGGGTAGATTAATTATTAATGTAATATAGTTTAATGTAATTTTAGTCTAATAGTTAGGTTCGGTTAATTATTAGTTTAATATAGTTTAATTTAAGTCTAAAGGTAAGTTTATATTTATTATAAGATAGGGATGAGTTAATATTTAATGTACAGTTAGCGGGTTGTTAGGTTTAGGGGTTAATAGGTTAATTAAGTTTATGGCAATATGGGGGGCTGACGGTTTAGGGGTTAATAACTTTATTTAGTTGCGGTGGGCTCCAAGAGCGGTGGGATAGGGGTTAATAACATAATGTAGGTGGCGGTGGTGTAGGGGGCAGCAGATTAGGGGTTAAGAACATAATGTAGGTTGTGGCAGGGTCCGGGAGCGGCGGGATAGGGGTTAATAAGTTTATTTGAGTTGCGGTGGGTTCTGGGAGCGGCGGATTAGGGGTTAATAACTTTAGTTGCGGTGGGGTCCAGGAGCAGCGGGAGTTAAACAGTTTAGTATAGTGGCGGTGTTTAGTGACAGTATACAAATAAAGCTGGAAAAAAGCAGAAGAGCAGCGAGATCGATGACTGTTTGTTAACAGTCCACTGCTCATCGCCCCCGTACTTGGTGCGCGGCTTTTTGACAGCTTTTTTTTTAAAATATGGAGAGCGTATTCAGGTTCGCAGCAGCGATGTTAGGTGATGTCAGGCGAGTGTATTGGTTCCCGTCGAATGCAGCACAGTTGACGGCTTCATAAATAGGTTTCTAGGACTTCCCCCAAAAGACCAGAGCATTTTTAGCATTTTTGCCATCACTACATTTAAACATAAATAGAGCCTTGTATTTTTTTTATTTACCTATCAAAACGATGTATATTTTTTTAGTAGACAACCCAAAGTATTTATCTAGGCCCATTTTGATATATTTCATGCCATCATTTCACCGCCAAATGTGATCAAATAAAAAAAAAATCGTTAACTTTTTCACAAACTTTGGGTTTCTCATTGAAATTACGTATATACTGCTTGTGCAATCATGGCAGAAATGGTTATAAAATCTTCCCTGGGATCCCCCTTGTTCAGAATTAGCAGACATGTATGGCTTTGCCATTGCTTTTTGGTAATTAGAATTAATATATGCAGCTGTGCATCACAGTTCTATTATTCCCACCAGTGAAGGGGTTAATCAGGTAGCTTAATAGGTTAATTTTATCTTTAGTGTAGAGATTAATCTCCCACCTGACACTTCCCACCCCTGATCCCTACCTTACCCATCTCAAACAGCTCTATAACCTCCCCCACCCCACTGGTCACCCCCATCTTAAGAACTGGCAGACGGTTTGACAATAAAGAAATAATTAAAACAATTTTTTATTACTAATTATTGTTTTCTGCAGTGTAAGATCCCCCTTAACCCTCCAACCTCCCTGACCCCCCCCCCAAAAAAATAGCTCTCTAACCCTACCTCTTCTAACTATTGCCGCCATCTTAGGTACTGGCAGCTGTTTACCAGTACAAATAAACCCCAATTTTATGTGCTGCCCCCCTCATTACCCTAACCCTTCCCAGATCGATATCCCCCTCCCCAGATGGACATCCCCCCTCCATTATAGGAGCCCTCTCTCCCTCCTTTCCCTCAGTCCTTCACCCTCCCTGATACTCTCCGGACATATTTCCTGTAGTGTAGCGGTCCAACCCGCTCCTGCCCCCCTGCAGTGATGGGCGACCCACCAGCCTCCCTCCTAGCCCTCCCACGTCACCAACGATTGGCACCACCACTGCCCGATGCAGAGAGGGTAACATAGTAGCCCTCTTTGCATCAATAACTCTGCAACTCTATTTCTGCAGTGCCCCACTCGTGGAGCATGCAGAAATAGTGCAATCTCGCTACTTTTAGCGAGATCACGGCAGAGAGAAACCCAGGACTGCAGGTCGTAAAGGGTACAATGCTGGTCCTTAAGGGCTTAACTACCAGCATCAAACAGAGTACGGCGCTGGTCATTAAGGCGCTGGTCATTAAGGGGTTAAAAAAACAACAACAACAAAAAACAAGTATAACAGGAGAGAAAGAGAAATAAGTTTTGGCAAAAAAAAAAAATTATGGGCCATTCTCAAATTGTAGCTAATTCATTTATAAAGAAAGGAGTTTTATCATTCGTTGAACCCTACATCCATAACTTTCTACCATTTGTACATACTTTTTGAAGCAGCAAGCCTTTATACTTTGTTTAAAAAGACAATGTACACAAGATTTGTTTTGCATAAATGTTTTATAGATGATCCATGTATATATTCCATCTGGGAGTGTTTTTGTAAAAATGTGTAGCTAGCTTGCCTCAATACAAAAAGAAAGCAGCTCGATCCTCCTTTTCCTACCGAGCGCCACAGTTATGGAATGACCTCCCGCACACTTTCAAACCTTCCCCAAGCCTAATATCCTTTAAGAGATCCCTCTCTACATATCTCAAAACAGAATGCAGCTGTCATGGTTGATTATATATTTCTTACCTGTTCTATGTAAAATTTTTGCATCTATTGTGTATTATTATTGTTTTTGTATTTTATTGTACCCTATTGTATCAATGCAATGTTTTGTGGACCCAGGACATACTTGAAAACAAGATAAATCTCAATGTATCCTTCCTGGTAAAATATTTTATAAATAAATAAAATAAATAAATAAATAGTTTTGCTTATTTTTAAATAACATTGTGCTTATTTCAGATTTCTAACCAAGTCCCAAAGTTTTAGCTGTATACTGATGTCTGCTTTCTCTTATTTGTGTAATGTTTTTTTTTTTCATATGCAGGGTAGGGGTGAGGGGTGACTGTCACTTGCTCAGCCCATTCCATGGATGTACAAGCCTAACCTCAACAGTGCTAAATTTGGAGCTTCTAAATACGTTTTTAAAAGATTTTATACAGGATTTTTATATTAGTATCTGTGCATATTATGTTTTATAGTAGTGTCTGTTACATGCAGTTATATGAAAATTGGTGTATACTGTCCCTTTAAGTAAAACTACATAGACCCATATGTCTAAGATTTTATCCTTGGCCACCATATAAACCAGAGTGGAGACACCTTGATTAAGAGTTGATTTACTCTTGATACCTGCAAAATAGAACCACAGGAAACCACTCTTCTGTAAATAGCTAGCAAAAGGAACTGTAACCTATGCTCACACTCGCATACTAACTAACCCATGGTGTGTTGAGTGAGCCAAATACAAGATATCCTGTCTGCTTGAAAATTACACAACATACTATGTTAAATTATAATGTCTGTTTAGGAGAGAAATAAGATTTAAAATGTATAATTTAGAAATAATGAATTGATATAACATAACATTGTGATCAATGCTGTACAAATGCTCAAATAAGGAACTTCAGATGGCTGATAGCTTGTGTGTATAATAATCACATGTACAAAATATAGAAGGATGATAAATATGGAATAGAACATTCCTGCAATGACCAGTATGGACAATAGAAGGTTAAATTGTAGACACCAATACCAGTTATTAGAAATATTTCATAAAGGCTAGCCCGGCGGACGCATGGAGAGAGGGCTATTTGACCCCCACTTTATGGGAGCGATGGTAGGCTCCGCTGTGGGGGTGGAGAGTGATGGGAGGAGATAAATACTCCTCCCCTGCTGAGAGCTGTCAGTGCAGAGTTGTGAGCAGCACGGAAGGGGGAAGTTTTGTACTCATCTGAAGTATCTTACCTTGAGTCGGATAGAAGCCCTGCTGTCGGAGTTGCTGGCGGTCGCCAGGCAGAACGGCGAAGACTGGATCCGGGAGCGGCTGAGCGGAGGTGTGGCGGCAGTTGGAGTTCCGGTTGAGGAGTCGGCGAGGAGCGGGACCAGAGGACGGCCAGCCAGGAGGTCGCGGCCACTGGAGCGCCTGAGTCCGGAGATCGACGCCGCCAGGTCCAGAAGAGGGAGCGCGGGGCCTGGGCGGCCAGCGGATGCAGCGGTTAGGCCAGATGGCGGGAGAAGTCGTCGAGGAGGAGGTGGGGCCGAGTCGTGGCCTAACACGGCGCCGGTGGCTGACGTCATTGGCGGACGGCGTCAGGAGGAACCGGGCGCTGGAAGAGGCAGACGGAGATCGTTGAGGAGCGGGACCGGCGATGTGGACGAAGGTGAGTGCCGCTGAGCTATCGCAGATATGGGCGGCAAAGCAGGCATGGGGGAATGTGGCGGCCATATTGTTGTGAGGGGTAACGGGTCGGGCTTTGGGTATTTGACAGCTGCCTTTGGGGAAAGAGATTGATGGAGGGGGGGGGATAAAGTGCATACTGACGGAACGGTACGGATGGGGAGCCGGGATAAGGCTCGGGGGGGCTTCAAGGGCCGGGAGGCCGTTACGGAAAGGCAAAGGGATCTGGCCTGTGTAGAGGGAATAGAGGGGTCCGGCTTAATGGGCGCTATTGAGAGGAGGGGGGGGAGTGGATTTTTGTTAGTTGAGGTCAGGGAACAGTGGTCGGGAGCCGGAATAAGGCTAAAGGAGTGTAGCTTTGAGGCAATTTTGTTTTTCTTGGGGTTGGGAGGTGAGGCAGGGCGTAGCCCGGTGTTAGGGATATTAGGAAAAAAGGGGTTAGAAGGTAAGATCTAGGTTTTAGGTTCATTGGGGGGTGCTCTGGGAACGGAGTTAGGGGAGATTGCAGGGGGGGGGTTAGGGCCTGGTGTTTTTTGGGATATGACGGTTGTGGGGATAGGCTTTTCCGGAGAATTAGACGGGGTAGTGGGTTATCGTGAGCCCTTGGCATTGTGGTAAGGGGTTTGTGGGCTGGTAGCAGGTAGTTGGGCTGAGGTGAAGGAACAGGGGGTCCCTGAGGAGGCGGAGAGCTTTATTTACAGGGGCTAGGTGGCGGGAAGGTGGGGAAAGGCTTAGTAAGGATGAGCGCAGGTGGGTGGGGGAGTAGGGGGAGGGGTTACTAGGTTATGCTGAGCGGAGGTGGGCAGCAAGAAGCTAAAAGGGGGGAAGGGAGTGGTGGGGGTGTTGACGAGGAGGGATGGGGAATGTTGCGGCTTCCAGGCACGCCGGGAGGGACAGGGAAATGGTAGGTGGGGGAGATTGGTCTAAGGTATGGTTGGAAGGTAGGCCCGAAGGTTTGGTAGGAGTAGGTAGGCAGGGAGGACCTTGGGTGGCAGGTGGGGCGGGTTTTAAAAAAAAAAAAAAAGAGTACACAGGAGGTGTAAGCAGTCGGAAGGTTTAATAATGGTAGGAACGGGGAAGGGGTGGGAGCAGTGAGATATGTAGATATGAAGGGGTTTTATTGATGGGAAGGGGTGGGGGGACAGTCGGAGGGGGATTGCAAGGGAGGTCAGCTGGTCAGCTGGGGTGAATCACGAGGGGTTAGGAAGGGGAGGGAAAGTGGGGGGTTTTGTAAGGGGCAGGTTTGGGTGCAGGGTGATTAACTTTTCTTCTGGTTACAGGGAATGCTGCGGGAAGCAGGAGGGGTGTGGTGGCTAAGGAAGCCAGGAGGAGTGGCGCTGGGGAACAGCAGGAGGACATCACGGATCCACCATTAGAGTTGGAGGCCAGTGGGAACTTTGAAGAGGAGGACCCATTGGAAGGAACATCGTCGGGTTCAGCTACAGTTGGCCAGGTAGGGGGTATGTCTACCCTGGTGCAGCTTCTTCAAATGTTGTCTCCCCAACGGAGTGCAGTAGGGGCGGGACAAGGGGAACGGGAGGGAGGCCGGGGGGCAGAAGGGGGGGAGAGGGGTGTTTTGACTATGTCTTCTTCACAGTCTGTAGGTGCAGGTAGGAGGGGCTCATCACCCGCAGTCAGGGTAGGAGGTTCCGGCGGTCGCCGGAGGTCGAGATCGCCGATACGGCGGCCTCAAGGAGGAGGCAGGTCTGGGTCACCTCCCCGATCGCGGGTGGAAAGAGAGCGGGACAGGAGCAGGCACGGCAGGGGACGTTCTCCTGCCAGACGAGACGACGCACGTAGGAGACTGGACATCAGCAGAGGTCCTGAAGGCGAAAGGAGAGAGCAGAGGAGGGAACAAGGGACGGAGTCGACACAAATCCCAGTGACGGTGCAGCAGCCTACAGGTGAGGGTACGGCTGGGGGTGCGCCAGGAGTGACTGTGTTGGAGAGTGGTGAGAGAGGCATGATATTAGCAGTTCTGAAGGGGTTACTGGCAGCATTGGAGAAGCCTAGCAGTGGGGGTGTTCCTGTTGCGGCAGCATGGGTGGCCCCTGGTTCGGGGACGCAGAGTGTAGTGACATCGGGAGTAGGGGCAGGGACGCAGGGAGTTGTAGGGCCGGTAGCGGCAGCGCAGAGTAGCAGGTTTGCGGTAGCAGGTGAGTCACCGGCTACGAGTAAGGAAGTGGTTAGAGTTCCAGAAGGGGCGCTTAGGAGGCCTTGTTTATGCTCGGTGGGCCCGTTGGGTATCCATCTCACGGCCGAGTTGCGGGAAAAGATAGGGAAGAGGGAATTTGTGGAGATATTCTCCCTCTTGCCCTTGGAGCATGTGTTAGAGGTGAAGGAAGATGAGAAGGAGAAAGGGAAAAAAGGAGAAGGAGGAAAGAAAGAAAAGGTGGAGGAAGTTGCCCAAGACATTTGCGAATTGGTCTAGGGCCTTTCGGATCTTAGCTAGTGTTTTTTGTGAAAAGTTCCCCGATCAGGGGGCTTCCCTTTTTTGCTATTATGAAGAGATAGCTAGTTCCTTTGGGACCTATGGGGGAATGGCCTGGTGGAGGTATGATAAGGGATTCAGGCAGCGAATGGCAGTTCGTCCAGAGATGCGGTGGGACGATAGGGATATGGGGATTTGGTTAGAAATGATGAGCCCATTGCGGGGGGCTCGTTCCTTTCGGAATTCGGGACAGTTGGGGAGCATCCCTGGAGCCAGTGCAGGAACTGGAGCAGCTATCTGTAAAGGGCTGTGTTTCCAGTTTAATGAAGGGCAATGTAAGTTTGGATCCTCGTGTAAATACAAGCATGAGTGTTCAGTGTGTGGAGGGATCCATTCCGGGGCGAAATGTTTCCGAAAGAGTAGAATGGGTAACAGGCCAGGGGAAATGGGTGTACCGGGCTCGGACGCCGGTGAAAGTAAAAAAGATGGTCCCGTGGCTTGAGGCATACGCCAATGAGCGGGGGGCACGCTGGGGACGCGGAATTGCTCTTAACGGGATTAAGTTCTGGATTTTTGATTCCTTTTAAGGAGCAAGAGGGGCCGTCCTTCAAGGGAAATTTAAAGTCAGCAAGGGAATTTCCGGAGGTGGTGAGGGAGAAGTTGGGGAAAGAAATCAAACTGGGTAGGATGGCGGGCCCATTCAGGCTACCTCCTTTCCCGGAACTTAGGGTGTCTCCTTTGGGGGTGGTACCTAAGAAGACCCCGGGGCAATTCCGGATGATACATCATTTATCTTACCCACGGGGTATATCAGTGAATGATGGCATTGACCCGGAATTGGTATCCGTGAAGTATGCCTCTTTTGACAAGGCAATCTCGGTAGTGAGGACGGCGGGCCGGGGAGCCCTGTTGGCGAAGGCAGATGTTGAATCCGCTTTCAGACTACTGCCTGTTCACCCGAGGTCCCATCACCTCTTGGGGTGCAAATTTGAGGATCGGTTTTGTGTCGACCTTTGCCTCCCGATGGGCTGTTCAATTTCCTGTTCATATTTTGAGAGGTTCAGCTCGTTCATGGAGTGGGTGGTGAAGAGGAGGTCGGGGAAGGTCTCAGTAGTGCATTACTTGGACGATTTCCTCTTTGTGGGCCCGGTTGGGTCCGGTATATGTGAGCTCCTTGTAGGGGTTTTTGGTGAGGTAGCCCAGGAGTTCGGTATTCCGATTTCAGAGGAAAAATCGGAGGGCCCGGCTACGATCCTGAGTTTTCTGGGGATTGAGATTGATTCGGTCAGAATGGAATGCAGACTCCCAGAGGACAAAGTCCGGGATCTGCAGGAGGTGATTGACGGGGTTCTGAGCAGGAAGAAAGTCTTACTTAAGGAACTACAATCGCTGTTGGGGAAGTTAAATTTTGCTGGTCGGATCATTCCCATTGGGCGAATTTTCTGTCACAGATTGTCTCTGGCTACAGCTGGAGTCTCTAATCCAAAATTTCACATCCGCATATCGGCAGATATGAAGGAGGATTTGAAGATTTGGAAAATCTTTTTGGAGGACTTTAATGGAGTTTTGTTGATCCAGGAGGTCGGTTGGTCTGACGACCAATTGTGTTTGTTTACAGATGCGTCGGGTGCTCATGGATTTGGGGCTTTCCTGAATGGTAGGTGGTGTGCGGGGGCCTGGCCGGAGGTCTGGGTGGAATGGGGGTTTGTCAAGGAATTTGACATTTCTGGAGTTGTTCCCATTGGTGGTAGTGTTGAGAATTTGGCCTGAACACCTCAGGGACAAAAGGGTTTGTTTCCACTCTGACAATTTGGGGGTGGTATGGGCGATTAATCCCTTGACAGCAAATACTCCAGCCGTGATCCGTTTACTAAGGGCATTTGTTTTGGAATGCTTGAGGTGTAATGTATCATGGAGGGCGGTACATGTCCCTGGACGTCTTAATGTAATTGCTGATTCTTTATCCCGGTTTCAGTGGGATCGATTTCGAGAGGTGGCTCCAGGGGCGGATATGGAAGGCCGGGAGTGCCCAGAGGATCTGTGGCAGCTTGGCTGCCAGGAACATTGAGTCTGGTACAAGGGGCTTTCGCTCCTAACACATGGAGGGCTTACGTCCAAGTGTGGAAATTGTGGAGGAATAGGATGGAACAGGATTATCAAGACGGTAATGTGGAGGAGGGGATGAGAACTTTGGTGGAGTGGATAAAATGCTGGGGGAGAGAAGGGCTGTCGCCCTCAGAAATACGGAGGAGGATGGCGGCTTTGGCGTTCCTGTTCAAACTGTTGGGGCAGGTAGATTTGACAAAAATCTTTGTGGTACAGATGGCGGTGAGGAGTCTGTGTAAGAGGAAGTCGCAGGCGGATGGTAGGCGGCCGCTAACATTTGCCATATTGGAAGGTGTGATTGAGAGGCTGGGGGGTATTTGTTCCTCAGGTTACGAGGAAAAATTATTCAAGATGGCATGTGTGCTGGCTTTTTTCGGAGCATTTAGGGTATCGGAGCTGATGGGGAGGAATCGGGGGGACTTAGGAGGCTTGGCAAGGCAGGACGTGGTGTTGAAGGGAGATGTGGTGGAGCTTTGGTTGAGAAAGTCCAAGATGGATCAGGAGGGGAGAGGTGCTATGGTTGTGCTGCGGGAGATTGGGGGCCGTTGCTGTCCAGTTGGGTCGGTCCGGGAATATTTTGAGGTATCTAATAATTCATCGGGTCCATTGTTGGTTCACAGTGATGGAATGCCTTTATCTAGGTATCAGTTTGTGGCGGTGGTACGTAAGGCATTAGTGGCGATGGGGTTGAGAGGGGAAGACTTTAGTTCCCATTCATTTCGGATCGGGGCAGCGACGGAAGCAGCATCCTTAGGTTTGGATGGGGGGGTGATCAGAAAGATTGGCAGATGGAGGTCTGAAAGGTTTCAAGGGTACGTGAGGCAAGGGTTGGTGGTGCAGCCGGGGGTTTATTGATAAGTGAAATTTTTTGCTTTATTTGACAGGGCCGGTGTCTTGCTGGATCTTAGGGCACTCCTACATATTTTGGGCGAGGAAAGCGGCAGCTGTTAAGACAATGGGTTGCAGTTGGGTTTCTCCAGGGACCAGGTGCATTTACGCTGGTTGGGGGTCCGAGGGATGAAGTGGACCCAAGTGGTCGGGAAGGTATCAGAGTATGCAAGGGTTTTTGACCCCCCCCCCAGTTGTTGGTCCTCCATGTGGGAGGGAATGACTTAGGGTGTATGCCTCAGAAAGATTTGCTGTGGGAAATGAAGAGTGGGATAGATAGGTTGTTATCACTGTTCCCAGGTATGGTTTTGGTGTGGTCAGAAATTGAGAGCAGGGTGGTGTGGCGGTCAGCTTGGGACACCAGGAAATTGGAAGCATCCAGAAGGAAGGTAAATAGGACGATCAGTGGGTATGTTAGGAGGCTTGGTGGAGTGAGCATTAGACATGTGGAATTTGAAGGGGAGTCGGGCAAGTGTTTCTATTTGAAGGATGGGGTTCATTTGAATGAAGTTGGTCTGCACCTATTTAATTTCACTGTTAAGGAGGGGATCGAAAAGGCCTTAGCCCTGGGTGGCGGTACTCGCTGAATGCGAGTGGTGGCGGGGTGCTTGCTGTGATCTGTTGAGGCTTACGCCTGATAGATAGTAAAAAAAAGAGATTCAAGAGTTCCAATTGTAGAAGAATCAAAATGACTTTATTGAGGATAAAATCCAAAAGTATACCAGCACGGTAACAGAGAGACAGCTGGCCCTACTAGTTTCGGCGGTGTGCCGTAATCTAAGACCTGCTGTGTATTTACAAGTGGGTGTTTAAAAGTAACTCTCTACACAATCATTGGCTACAGAGGGGTTAGAAATACCACTCCCCTTTAACCCTTGTCTGGGTGAAAACAAATGGAGGAAATTGTTAACATAGATGTAGACCAATGTAATATAATACATAAGTTGAAATACATACATTAATAAGAGTCAAATTAATTAGAAGAGGGGGGGAGAGAAAATTTTGACATTAGTAATCTATAACTAAAGCTGCATGTCATATTAAAGAATAACAATGGTTTTGTTACCAAAAATGGATTGAATATATACAAATATGTGCAATAGTAAGAATAAATCAATCAATAGCAAACAAAATAAACAAGCTGAAAATTTGAGAAATGCAATTGATGAGCATACAAAATCCATTCAGAAAGACCAGAACACATTATGGCATATATAACTACAGAGCCTGGTTATGCTAGAAGACCGATATAAAATTTATATCCAATATAAAATTTATATAAGATTTATTCCATGGATAACCCTGCAGCTGATTTTATCATCAGAGTGACCTCTTTTTTGTTAAAACATAATTATTTTATGTTTGAGGGGGTATTCTATCTGCAGAGACAAGGTACTGCCATGGGGGCAAAATTTGCCCCGTCATATGCCAACATATTTATGGGATGGCTAGAGATCAACTTTGTCTATGCAGATAGAAACCCCTTCATCCATCATATACGATTGTATAAACGTTTCATTGATGATCTGATTATTATTTGGTCCTCTGATGGTAAATCGGCTGAGGATTTCACAGAATTCCTGAACATAAGTGACAATGGAGTGAAATTCACCCATGAATGGCAAAAATCAGAAATCCATTTCTTGGATGTTAACCTTAGGGGAGACACTGACACTGGCACCATTATATCCAATTTGTATAGAAAACCTATTGCAGGAAATACCCTTTTACATCACAAAAGCGCCCACCCTAAACATGTTTTCAAGGGTATCACAAAAGGACAGCTACTTAGGGCTAAAAGGATCTGCAATAGGGAATCTGATTATAAAAAGGAGAGCCAAGAGATAAAAAATAGGTTGCTTGAAAGAGGGTACAACCAATCTTTGGTTGATAATGCCTTGGATGAAGTAACCAAAATTAAAAGAGGTGATGTCCTTCAGAAAAGCACACTTACAAAGTCTGATCACAAAACCAAAAATTGTACACTCTTCATCACCAAGTATTCAACGGAATTCTACGAGATTTGTAGAATTCTCAAGAAATACTTCCCCATGTTATATGGGGACAAACAACTAAAACCGGTAGTGGAGAGAGGATTCAAATGTGTTTATTCCAGAAATGTCACATTAGGAAACATCCTATCTCCAAGTCAAATAACACAGAATACCAGGCCCACTACTTGGCTCTCTGTAAATGGGACCTACAAGTGTGGAGTCTCAAGATGCAAGGCCTGTGATTTCATCACAGAAGGTAGAAACTTCTACTCTTGTGTTACCAACCACACATATGAAACAAAGGGTTGCATAAAATGCTCAACTAACTATGTAGTTTATGTTATTGAATGTGTTTGTCACAAACTACAGTATGTGGGCATGACGTCTCGAGACATCCGTACCAGAGTACGGGAACATTTGGGCTATATTAGGAACGAAAAGACATGTTCAGAATTAGCCAGACATTTTATTGAAATTCATCATGGTGATGTCAGATCTTTCAAGTGGCGAGCAATTGAGGCCATTAGGAGACCACCAAGAGGTGGGGACAAAGATGCTATTTTAGCATGCCAAGAAGCATTCTGGATTTTCAAACTACGCACCCAGGTCCCTAATGGCTTCAACTCGGAATTTGATCTGATCAATCACTGGTGCTGAATATAATTTAGCATTGTAGCTTACCGTATAGTTAACTTTTACACTGGTAAACAACATTCAGAACATTTAAGCCATTCACATTCTTTGGAGAAATCGAATTCCTAATAATAAAAACCTTTTTTTATAATCGAGATAAATACAACATCATATTATGTTGTTTTAGGTTCAATTTCATGTGTTCATATCCTTACTATTAGGGCTTTCTTGGTTATTAGATTTGATTAAATAATAAAAATAATTTATATTGTTTATGCATTGTATTTTGATTGTTCCCGTATTGGTAAATATGAGGGTACCTAGATATTCATATTTGAGAAGTCTTAATTTGGACTGCCTTATGTTTATAACTTTAATGGTTTATCTTTAGTACCCCATTATGTACCACTACTGTTGAGGAATTCTCTTCATT